>NC_134862.1:66684437-66851937 GCF_049852395.1 Peromyscus maniculatus bairdii
GGGTCTCTCGGACTCCTCGGAGCTCTGAGGTGGGTGTCGGCAGCGGCTGCCATCTTTGCTTTCCCTTGCCTGGGATTTGATTTTTATGTTAAAAAAAAGAGGGTCTGTTTCTCTCAGCTTCAGGTTGGGTGCTGAAGTGTTGAATTGAGCCATGATCACGATGTCTTCTATCTGGGCAGCATTTTCCTTATCAAGAAGCAAATTATTAGTGAGAAATAGTTACCTAAGTAACATCTCTATGAATTTAAGTCTAATGTCCTGGTGAATGTAATTTCTTAAACTGTTAAAAGTGCCAATTATTTTAGTCTTTGGTTATAGTTTCCCATTGGGTGTTGATGATCATGCAGGTGACCAAAATTGTCCATTTAATTTTTTCCTGTCAAGGTCAGCGGAGGATCTGATCCTTATGTCCCTTGGGCTTGGGCAGGACCTCTGGCTCCTCCAGACTTCCTTTCATCAGCTGTTCCATCGTTCCAGCAAAGTCAAAAGCCTTGCTCGACTGTGGCTTTGCCTAGCAGCATTGAGGAAATGTCTTCCTTGTAGACTGGACACTTGTCAGAGTCTACCTAGGGGGACTGTTCATGGCTTCTCTGAGCAGGGTGGGTGAATCATCAGGGCTAGAGGACATTTGGAGAAATACCTCTGCAGTCCCTGGGGACCTAGTACATTTTAGAGGGCAAGGGGCAAAGCACTGTCCTTCTCAACCACATTATGTAGGCAGGCCTTTAAGTATGGTGTTGACTACCAAGACCAGGGTGAGCAGCCTGCTACTTTCAGTACTGGGTAACATTTAGATAAAGCTTGAGCAAAACCCAAACGCTTTAAAATAAATCTGAATTAGACATGCCTTTTGCTGTTTGCAGCTAATACTTGCAACTATTACCAAGCAGTCAATAACTTAAGAGAACTCAGTTGATTTAGGTAGAGATTTGACTACCCTTAGGGCAGGCTTCGGGCCCAGCAGTAGATGGCCAACAGAAAATGAACTTAACAGGATCTTTGGAGATTCCTTGACTCATAACATCATGTCAGGGCTATTCCTTTAAAACTTTTTATCTTATTTATGATTTTTTTATTTATGTACGTATATATTTTCTTCTCTCTTTAAAAAAACATAGATCCTTTACACCCCCCATATATATATATAATGGTTTTCAGTTTAGTGTTTCTATAGGATTCCTCAGCATGTGAACAAATGGGGCTCTGTCTCTTGTGCCTTCTCTTGGGTTCTTTTCCTTCTATTCTATTGTTTTGTCCGATTCTGATGTGTTAGTTTTTGTTTTATCTTACTATATGATGTTGTATTTTGTTTCCATAGAATCCTGGTTGTTTTTCAAATGAGAGACAGAAAGGGAATGGACCTGGATGGAAGGGGAAGTGTGTAGGAACTGGAGGAGCAGAAAGAGGAAAAACCATGATCAGGATATAGTATATGAAAAAATATCTGTTACGGGAAAATATCTATTTTCAATAAAAGGAAAAAAGTAGAGGTTTGATATCAATATATTCAACATGGATCTTAGAAATTTTAAGATCATCTACATTGTCTCCAAGTATCATCTTTTACATATTTTCTGTAACTCACTCAGACCTTCATAACTTGTTTCTGTTTTTCTCTACAGCCCTCTTAGCCTTCATACAGAAACCCCTCTTTACTAAAACTGCTTCCGTTTTCACATTCTTTAACATTTTTCCTACTTATTGGTTTCATTTTATTTTATTTCCTTTCTTAATACCATGAGATATAGTACATAACAAATAAAAATAAGTCCAAACTATATACATAGGGTAATATAATAAATAATTGTTACCTATATACATATTGGTAAACTATGAGGCCTTATAAGATCCCAGGAAAACCCCGTAGAAAACACAAGAAAGTCAAACTTATTTTGTTCTCTGTATATTCTCTAGAATGATGTACGCAGCAGCTGTGTTTTTGGTTTGGAATGGTTGTAAGTAGTAGATACATAGGATCGGCAGATAACAAAAACATCATCAAATTGGTGTTTACAACATCCAGGAGAAATTAACTGAAAATCCCTGTTGAAACTATAATGCTGGTGTTATAGATTGAGAGGTTGTTTTTTAGGCAGAGAGTCTTCTCTGTCCTCTCCATGGGTGAGCATCCCACTAGCTGTTTCCACTGCAGGCAGGCATCTTCATGTCACCAGGTAAACAATAGTAACTTCTGTTGGAAATAGCTTACTCCTTAGTTGTCCTCAAGGGCAAAATGTCTGTACTCTGAGGCTGTTCTGTTTTCATTTTTCTTTGTCACAATGTCAGGGGGCCAGCAGAACCCAGAACAGGGGCTTTGGAGGACCCTTTGAGACAAATATACTTGGGTCTGAAGTTGGGAGGGCCAAATCCCATCTTCAGAGCCAGTTTCTCGATGTCCTTAAACAGTACATTCTGGTTTATGAATACAATACACACAAAAGGCATTTGCTCCTCTGTAGAACTGAAGACTATAGCAAACGATTATTTTTTTTCTAAAGAATCAGAGAAGAGAGAGAAGGAACCCAGTGGTATTTGCTGGAAGGAGCCTTGCTGCTGAGTTCAGTGAGGACAGCCTTGACCCAAAGTGCTGCCCCTTATAAACTATACAGATTTGTCCAGATAGCTCTTATCATCTGTTGGGTTGTGTATAGGAAATGAAGATGGACTAAGGGCAGAAAGCATGTTTTTCCCTTTAGAGTGCTATCAGAAACAGCACAGCTGATTTTGAAAGGTTACCCTCTGAAATTTTTAAATTTTATAAGCTGAGTGGTGTCTAGCACCCTCCATCAAGGAGGATCAGGCTAACAGAAGTACCTGCATTTACCAGTGTCTAACCTGACACTTTTCCTGGCTTTGGGTGACCAACTGTTTGAAAACCTGTCCCCATGTGCATGCCTCAAAATGCAGACAAACAAAAACAAAAACAAACAAAACAAAACCAAACATAAACAAAACTCAGAAAAACTTATTAAGTACCTTCCCTCGAATAAAGAGATCAAATTGTAGGATAATATCACACTGACTGATAATTATACTGATTGATATTTCCCACTAGAGGCTAGTTTTAAAGAATCATCTAATTTAACGTAGGCCAGGCTGGAGTGTGGAAAAACAACAAGAATTTGTTTTTCTAGGATCTTGATACACCAGCGTAGTCTAGAGATGTCTTGTTGCTTCTCTCTAAGACAAAAGGAACATATATTGGAATGTCTTCCATGTTCCCTTTGTATTCCAGCCCTAGAGTGTCCTCTGGAGTTTCCTCTTTATCCTTCCTTCATCCCTCCTTTCTTCATGAGTGACTATGAGAAGAGGAGAGGTCTGCCAGACTAGTCACCCTTATTTCTGGAGACCCGAGTCCCTGTGTCTTGTCTTCTGTCATTAGCCATGGTGAGGAAAGGAGAATTCACTCTTCCGTACACAATTCTACATGACTCTGATTCCCCTGTGACTTCGATGAGGTTTTTTGTACTTTGCCTGGTTAGTCTTAGCTTTCCTGTGCAGGACCTACCATCCAAAGGACATTCTGGAGTAAATATTGGCACTTATGTATTAGGGAAGTCAGTCAAATTCCAGAGGTTTTATATGTTAAGGAAGGTGTGGCTTGCTTGTCGGTTGAAACTCCAATATTACCCTTAAACTTTGTTTCTGACATTGTTCTTCAAATTGATTATCAGTTCACATTATGTTCCTCAGTCTAGATAGGAGACAAGTACAACACCACTCAGGATGAATTTTCTAATTAAAGAAGGCTATGCGTCAGCTGCCTGGATTAGGACAGCCATATTGTAATTTATCACATGTAACTGGATTTAGATCCCCATAATCTAGGGAATAGTGAGCACAGAAAACAAATAACACAGATGACAGACAATCTAAAAGAACTTGGAAAGAGATGGTATTAGAATGCTCTTTTCCCTTCGTCTCTGCCACTGGAACCAGAAAGTGGAAACAAAAGCCGTGGTATTGAGGGTGTGATGGAGGCAGAAACAGCAGCAGACAATAAATGTGGACTAAAGGAGTCCTGAGGAAGGAAAGAATACTGTATCTCAGTTAGAGAGAAACAAGCCGGGATGCTGGACAGAATGAGCAGGCATTACTAAGACCCAGCAGACCTCCCATCTCCAGTCTCTTGCCCAAGCAGTCTGATCATGCCTCAGCTGCTGCAGCTGTCCATTAGTAGTGACTTGTCAAGCACTTGGTACTGCCCTTTGGGTCCGGGTTGGGATGTAAGGTTTCTCAAGACTTGACCCTGGGCTGCTGTAAACTTAGATGAGCCTGCCAGGCTAAGCCACCAGTTCCTTTTGTCAGCTGGCTGGGGTTGGGGCATATGGCTGGAGAAGGACCAAGTCCCCACACCCGACAACCTATCAAGTATATCATGCAAAACAGTGAATCAAGAAAGAAACACCACGGAGGTCTGGTATTACTTCCTCAGTCTGATATAGGAAATGAATTGACCTTATCTCATGGCAACAGCGCTCATCTGGCTCTTCTGTTTCCATGATCCTACTCGGCATCTAGGAAGGTAAAAATCAAAAAGAAAAACTGGGAGAAGACAATTGGAATACTTGACTGAATGCCTGTGGCACTGGAAATTCTAAGAGTATGGTGCTCCTCTGAAGCTTCAGTGGTACCAAAAAACTTTATGGGTGCTGCCATTTTGGTTTATGCCTTGTGGTTGCATTAACTAACATGGTGATAAAGTCACACAGTTGCTGCCATCTCAACAATGTCATTAACCAAGATAGTGGCCAAGTCACATGACTGTCTTGATGACACCATCAACCCAAATGGTGACAGAGTCCCATCGTTACTCTGTTTGTGGTGAGCTCAGCTCCATGAAAAAAATGAGCCTCTGCTTCCCCCCCAAAATCAGAGCATGAGTCCTCATGAAATTCAATGCACCTTATTGATTAAATGTAGACAGTTATGCCCCTTAATTAAAAAAAAATCACCCAAATTATGTTAGTATGGAAACATCAGGAGATAGTGGTGGTGTTGGGTATCCATCAGAGAAGACTACTTGGACTCAGATTTAAGCCAATAGAAAGTCTTTATTAGCCAGCCAGCGATTACACTGGATGTTCAGGATCCCGGTGCAGCCTGAACCTTTCTTAGGGTGAGCCTTTAAGCACAAAACCGCATCCTGGATTGACGTACAAGAGCAGTTAGGTAGAAGCAGAACTACTGAAGCCAAAAGCAAGGTTAGTGCATTTAGAGACTTTCTCAGAACCGTAGACTTTGATGAATTAGGTCTTTGTTTTCATTTTGGCAGGTGGTGCTGTCTACATGCTGAGTTTTACAGCCGAAAAGGTACTTCCATCATGGTGTCAGTTGTGCTAAAGTCAGGGGATTGCTAGAGTAGCACTCAGGCAGGAGAAAGTGCCCCAGGTACATAGGCCCCAAACAGGGAAGCGAGGAAACAGAGGAATAAAGAATTCCGTGGTTCTCCATGCAAGGAAGGAAGTCTGTATCCCTTATCACCAGTTATGACTGGCAATACCAAGTGGTGTCATCTGGATCTCATTCTGGTCTCCCTCTGGCTCCCATATACCAGCTGTTGCTGGGAAAAGAACACTTGAAAGAAGTAGACGGGATGTGGAGGTGTGCACACTGTCCACGACACTGTTCTCTTGGAGGCATATGGAGAAACTGAGACAGAGAGAGTGACTTTGGTACCATTTTGTCCCACCCAAGTGTGGCCTGAACTGAGATTAGATGGATTTGTGGCTCTCTGTTCTGTCAGGAATTAAAGTTCCTTAGAAATCAACTTGTTAAAAATAGCTAATCCTGATTTAAAAATCTTAGCAGCCTTGGGTGGCACTTTTACCCAGTTAGGAAAGCAGCGTGATCGAAGACAGTGCTGGAACCTGATCCAGCCTCCCAGGTTCTCTGAGGGATCTGTGCTGCAGAGGGAAAGAGAGAATCTTGTGCTCAAAGGGAGAAGATGGGGAGTTAAACATAGTATTGTTTATCTCCCCCCACATGGCCACCTGTCAGCTACAGAAATATGGAAAAACAACCCAGGAAAGGGGCATTGCGAGAAAAAAAAATGAGGCCTTTTTTTCTCTTCTCCCAGGGGTACAGTCACTGGTTTTATCTTTAGAGAAGCTTTTGTAACTTCCTTTTATGGGTCACCAAATATGTTTCCAGAAGTTTTAGGAAGCCCCTCTGTGGTTGCCTGATGATACCGGGGCAATTGGTGTTCCGTCTTCAGGTCCTTTGTTTTATTAACACAAGAATTTAAGCATGGCTCCAAACAGAAACACGACAACAATTTTATTAGAGTTTGAAAGAAAAACTCCAGGACTGACCAGCTGTAAATCTCGGCATCTGCCCAGAGGAGGAGAATGGAGAGAAGAAGGGGTGGGGGTGGAGGGAAGGCCATGACATTCCAGTTAAGCAGACCAAGAAGTCCTTCAGTCACACGGTGACAAGCCATTGCATGGTGGGAAAGGGAAGCTTCAGAGAAAGATGAAGGAAGCCCAAAGTACCAGAGAAATCACACTTAGAACAGAGCTAGGAAGAAAAAAGAAAATAGTACATTTTTCTGAGTAATTCAGAAAAGAGGGGAGACTCCCAAGCTGTGTGGCCATGTGGCCACATGGCTGGATATCTTTATGTTTTGTTTATATGATAGTTTAGTTAGTTATAAAATTTGAGGTTTGAATTTGTTTTTATATGACACACAAGGCACCATTATATATTGAATTCTGGAATCCGAAATTACTTTTAGTTGAATGGTGAATGAACTTTTAGTTGAAGTTGAATGCTGATCCATTTTTTTTCCTTTGTTGGTTGTTTGTATTTTGTTCCTTCTGAAAGAAATTTTCTCTCTGAATTTGTGATTGCATAGTCTTACTATAATGAATTTATATATTTTCTTAGCTAATTTCCTTGATAATATATAAGGCATTTAATTTAAGGACATATTTATCTTTAATTCTTTGAAAATTTTTGTCATCATTTTACAAAATGTTTTTTTTTTTTTTTTTTTGGTTTTTTCGAGACAGGGTTTCTCTGTGTAGCTTTGCGCCTTTCCTGGAGCTCACTTGGTAGCCCAGGCTGGCCTCGAACTCACAGAGATCCGCCTGGCTCTGCCTCCCGAGTGCTGGGATTAAAGGCGTGCGCCACCACGCCCGGCTCTTACAAAATGTTTTACTTCTTTGCTTATTTTTTCTTCATCTTTGAAGTTTCTAGTGATATAGATTCCAGTATGATTGATATCAACGTTTATTTTCCATATAACTTAAATAAATAAGTATGGAATGTGTATATAGTATATAGACATATAAACACACAGTTTATAACAATATAGTTATAATTCTATAGTGATATATATGTATGTATATGTGGTTTATTAAGTGTATATTATATGTCATGAGTTAATTAGCTTGCTTTATTTATAACTTTTTATCTTGTTATTTTATCTAAAGCTTACTTAATCTGGAGGCTGTTATCTATCTCAGCTGCTCTCATGTTTCTAGGGGACAGAAATAAGTCTTTGTTACTTCTTTATGCATGTGTTGCCTCAGAGTAGAATATTCTGGTGTTAGTGTCACTTAGAGTTTCTTTAATTTGGTATAATATAAAAGAATAAATATGTTTCTATGGTTTTGAGGCTATAGTAGATTGAAAGAGAAAAAGAAGAGCATCTAGAGATAAGCTTATACCCCAGTAGTAAGAAATGGTAGATATGTCTTAAAGGAGGAAAAAGGGGGCACAGCAATGTCTATGTGCTTTTCAGTACAGAAAGCAAAATAGTCCAGGACCATCTAACATTGAGACACTTGTCCAATGTATTTTAGTACTCCCAGAGGAGTAATACTTTTAGATAGCATATTTATTAATAGCACCATTAAGGAAAAGTTAAGTACAGAATTCAAGTATTATGCTAATGTAGGTAGCATAGGTATTTGCATAATGGAGTTTAGAAAAATTACCATAGAAATAGTTACATTAAATAAGAGAGTTTATACTCTAAGAGGAAAACATCAATTATCTCAAAAAATTGTCACATGCTTTAGCTTATTCTTTGATGATTCTGGGTAAATGTGTTGAAAATAAAATGGCAGGTTGTTTCACATTACCTAAAGATTTTAAATTAAGATAGTTTTCTATTAAGTTTGAACAGGTTAAACAGATCCCTTTAAATGTAGGTTTTTATTGTCTAAATTGTGCTGAGTAACAAACCATCTCTAAACCCAGACCTTGAAACAGTATCCACGACACTACGGGTAGTTGGTTGCTGTGTTCACCTGGAGTAGGCTTGGTTGATTGTGGTTAGACTGGCTTGCATCCTGTCATTAGCTGTCAGGTCAACAGTGGCTGGTCCTGAATGCCTCCTTCGTAAATGTTTGATGGTTGACTGTTGCTGTCTAAATTGTGAAGACAGACAAGGCCGGGTGAACTTCATCATTGAGTACTGAGCTAAGCTTGTTTTTCCCAGTTTCTTGCCTGAAAATGTTTCCATAGGAGTTTGTGAAAACACTGAGTTTGATTAGATGGGATGGCACAGGCCTTTAATCCCAGAACTGGGGAGGAGGGACAGCAGAGTCACAAGTTTGAGGCAGCCTGGACTACTCTGTTTCACACTAGCTGGGGCTCCAAAGTGAGACCCTGTGCCAACTAACTAGCCAACTGACCACCTACCCATCCACTCACCCACTCATCTACCCAGTCAACTACCCACTCACCCACCCAGTGAGTCAACTAGAACCTAATCCAACAAACAAACAACACCCCCTCCCCAAACCCCATTCATTCCTATAGTGCCCAGTCATAGGACTGCGACATGGTCTTCTCTGACCTATTTTACTGGCCAAAGTAAGTTATAATACTGAATTCAAGGGAAAAAATATAACTTATTTTGATGGGGAGAAGAAAAGTTAAACTGCCAAGGTTTTAAGGACATGGGAAGAGTAGAGAATTATGATCATTTGACAATCTGTTTATGGTACTCTAGTGGGCAGACAATCAGTCTGTTCCACATAGTACATTCCTGGGTGGAAAACAGATGAGAACAGCAGTGAGGATGGAATCAGAGACTCCTTGGTCATGAGATGATGTCCACAGCTTAGACAGTGATATCAGTAAAAGGAAGTTAATAGTGGCTGGATACTGAAAAGCATCATGTTTTATAATGATGTGTGCTGGTTAATTTTATGCTAACTTGACAGGAGCTAAAGTTACCTGAATGGAGGGAACCTCAGTTGAGGAAATATCTCCATACAATCCAGTTGTAAGGCAGTTTCTTAATTAATGATTGATGCAGGAGGGCCCAGCCCATTGTGGGTGGTGCCATCCCTTGGCTGATGGTTTTGGGTCCTATAAAAAAGCAGGCTGAGCAAGCCATGAGGAATAAGCCAGTAAGCGGTACCTTTTCATGGTCTCTACATCAGCTCTTGCCTCCAGGTTCCTGCCCTGCTGGAGTTTCTGACCTTACTGCTTTGGGTGATGAACTATTATATGGAACTGTGTGTGAAATAAACCCTTCCCTCCCCAAGTTGCTTTTTGTCATGATGTTATTATAGCAATAGTATCCCAAAATACGATGATATGTTTTCCAAAGAGTAAACTTTTGGATGAAGATGACAAATCCTAATAGGTACTACCTTGCATATCATAGAACTGGTCCCCTTAACCTGGCCACCAATCTATCAGAAAATATTTACTAAGTAGTTGTAGGCCAGATGCCTTCATAGTATCTGGAGTAATACAGAGAACAAGGATGATTTTTCTCAAGAGACTTTCACTCTATTAGTAAGATATGATGTTTCATAAAAGAGGGCTGCTGATGCCAATAACAAAAGACAACAAACATAAAAAAATAGCCCATAAAACTGCACTAAAACAGGGCTGGAGAGATGGCTCAGTGGTTAAAAACACATGCTGCTCTTATAGAGGGCCTGAGTTCAGTTTCCAGCACCCATATCACAATTGCCTATAATTCTAACTCCAGGACATCTGACTCCCTCTTCTGGCCTCCACAGGAACCATGCATGTGTGGCACATGTACACACACCACATAACACACACACACACACACACACACACACACACACACACACACACACACACTCACCAAATCTTTAAAAAGTTTGCCCAAAAATATCTAATTATGCAAGATGCTTAAAATCATGAATATAGCTTTAATAATACATTGAGAACTAATGGAGAAGGACATTCACTTTTCATAACTAGGCCATCAAAGTATCTAAACTTTCAAATAACAGGGATGTTTATATTAGAACTCAGTTACAAGTGGCACCCTAAATGAATTTCACAGAGATTTGAAAGAATTATTATGACTTCTAAAACAGCGTCTCCAAATCTATGTGAGCTAAATGTAAGAGACATGAACGGTTTCCCACATCTTCTGGCCTGGAGTATTTCTGCTTCACACCGCTAATAACAACACTAACTCAACTGATGTGTTGACAGGAGAATCAGCTAATCGAAAGCATTGCCAAGTACTGTGGAAGTCCTAAGTGCTATAGAACTAGGTCAATAATGGACCTTGGCTTTCTCCCAGTTGCTCCTGAAAGAGAGAAGGAGTTTGATGACAGTTGAGTGACCATTTAACCTGCTAATCAGGCAGCTGGAAGAATGCCTGGTGATAAATAGAAGGAGAAAATTTGTAGGAGACAAAGATAGGAGAAGCAAAATGGATGGGATTCTGTTTCTTGAGAGGTGTGCTGGCAGCATTTCGGGCAGAAGGAGTCTTTGTTGTGCAGGATTGTTCACTGTGTTCAGGATATTTGGCATCACAGATGCTTGTGGGACGCCATGCCAGGACTCCATTTCCTCCAAATTGTGAAAACAGCAATGACCCCAGTGACAAATGCTGACTAATTTCCAAACTCAGTGCCTCCTGTAGTTGAAAAATCACCGAAATGAGAGCTAAGAGCCCTTAGCCAGCAATATTACCAGGGGTCTAGAGGGGGCAGAGTTTAAAGATGCAAGGATGTGTTAAAGTGAGAGGTCTAATTAGAATGACGGCAATACTTTACCACTTGAGTGGGTTTCAGCCAGGTCGATGTGTCTTGCACAGGGCTCTCAGACCATTCTTCTAAACATTTGCTTTCGTCTCATTGCAGCTTCACTCAAAATCCTCCGGTAACTTCTTACTGCTTATAACTGCAGGTCACATTTGTCGGACTGACACTTCCCTTCTCTCAAAAACTTATTTCGGATCCCTCATCTTCTATTTTCTTTTATGGACTTCTCCAGCTCCAGTTAGTAGAAACTGACAAAGGAACTTTGAATGGTCCAGAATGACCAAGATGGGAAATGAACTAATGTTGACCTATCGAAATTGAAAATTGTAACAGCTTCACATGGGATCAGCTCCAAGGCATGGTCCTTTATGTCTCTAATAGTGTGGTATTTGTGACCCTTGGCCCCAAGGTCCCAGTGACCTACTTCCTCATTGTGGTTGCCTGACTTAGAATCACCTAACAATTTTCTAATCCCAGGCTCTGTACTATGGAACTTTGTCCCACACCTGAGTCTTCGGTTCACGTGTCCCCCCCTCCCCCACCCTTTCTGCCTGGCCCTCTTAGTATAGCTTGTTATTCCCAGAAGACTGAACTACTGTAGTAGATCCATAAATTGAAGATTTATTGCTACATGGAAAATTTGTCTTCTTGAGACCTCATGGTGTAGAAATAGGTGTTCTTTCTATCCAGTCTGTATTATTTTATCATCACCTTCTTAAAATGAAAAACATCTACAAATATCACATAGGAAAACAAAAGTGTCATGTAAAGCCAGATATTCTTAGGATGTTTAACTCAGAAATTGAGACTTGGCTTTCCACTCATATGACAGAAACCTTGGCTTTATCCATCTCTGCTCCCTCCCTCTCCACTCCCTAACTAGTCCTCATATCTTGATGATCTAACCACTTAAATAATTATCAAATGTCTTCATTTCTTCTAATCCTAATGATGGCTCCTTAGTTCAAGTTCTTATCATCTTTCACCTGGATTATTACAAATCCAGATTGATCGCTGCTTGATCTCTATTATTTTCCTCTGCCAGAAATCCTCTTAATTATACTTACACTCAAAAAATTATCATCTTGCTCCCCTACTTAGACCCATTTACTATTTCTCCTTTGATCCCAGCCTGAAACTGAAAATACAACAACAAAGCACAAAGTCTATTCATGGCCTGGCACGGGCTCATCTTCTTAGTCTCATTTCCTACGTTTTCTCCCAACACTGTACCTGTACTGTTACTAGCGAAGGCTCTAGGGAACAAGTCTTCTCTTGCTCCATTTCCTGCTGGGATGGGTGTGTGTGCACATGCACACATGGCAGACAAGCAGGGTATTTTGAAGAAGTCTGTGCAAATAGGGAACAAGCTGCATCAGCTGCCGATGGTAGTGTGTCGGAGACATTGAGGACGGGAGACTGTATTCATTAACATTCCAGCTAACATCACTGAGCATTTGCTATGTGTCACATGGAATTATAACTGTTCTCTGAGGAGTAACTCATTTAAACTTTACTGTTTTCATTTTATAGATCAGGACACAAGGCACAGAGGAGTTAAGCTCCATGAACAAGACCGTCTTACTAAGAAACGCCGAGGGCAGGTGCAATTGCCAGCAGTCTGACTCCAGAGTCCAAGTAAAGACTGACCTGCTTTAGGCAGCCATCACTCTTCTATTTGCTGGGAGACGTCATGGTCCAGAGCCAGTGCTGTTCCCTTTCTTGAAGCCCCTAATGGCAGCCCAGTGACAAGAAGTGATAAGTGCTTTTGTGCTTAGAGGAGAGCCAATGCCTTCTGCCTGCTGTGGCTGCAGGAACCTGGACAGATGAACAGCCACCAGAATGTATGCTTTGATGGGAAACACTGAAGAGCTGTGATTTGCAAAGATCCAGAATTACCGGCCTGACCTTGGGCTGCCATTCCCCCTTCTAGTCTCAGACATCAGAACAGGACTTCAGGAGACTGGTAGAGAGACTTGTCAATCAGGAGAGAGTGAACCAATCCAATGAAAATCCTTAGAGTGGAGTGGGATGGACTGTGTTGGTGCTGAATTTTAGCAGAGAAAGGCGGCCATGACTGAGACTAAATACCAGGGACTGTCTGTGCTGGAACTCTGTGTGTTTAATTTTTTTTCATGGATCCTGCAAGGTGTATAATCCATCTCATTTTACTGATGAGGAAATGGTCTTAGAAATGTTAACATGCCCACGTTACAGCATTAGTAAATCTTTGAGCTGGGCTATGACTCTAGTTCTAATCGATTCCAAAGTCTATTTTAACTTACTGCTTCTAATATATAAGGCCTGTTGCTTTCTGTATATATACACTTCATACGCATATATGCAATAGAGCCTTTGTCTGAATCATTGAGTGAGAAGTGGGTGGAATGAGGTCTATTTAGTAGATTATACAATGGAAACATTTTGCAAGAATCTGGGGGGATAATCAGAATCAAACACATTCTAATACCTCCCATAAAAATCCAGTGTGAATTTTCTTCTACCCTGTACACCTAAGTGTCCACACTAGGAATTCATCTCAAATTTTATCTTATCTCCTTTGCAAACCTTTGCTTATGCATAGGAAGTTCATAGTGGGCAGACACTGGGAATTACAGGGCCTAATGCACCCATTGTATGTCTGGAAGGAAGATTTGGAGTAACAGTGGAATGCCCAGCCAGTTGTGGGGCCAAGGCCAGAGAGTGGAGCTTCTGAAAACCAGCAAGACCAGAGATTGTGGTGATAATTGTGTTCCCCCAAATATTGTGCACCCTAATAAACTTATCTGCCACTAGATACAGAGGCTAGAAAATAGTGGCACACACACCTTTAATCCTAGTATTCTGGAGACAGAGATCCATCAGGGTCTCTGTGAGTTCAAGGCCACACTGGAAACAGCCAGTCATGGTGACTCACGGCTTTAATCCCAGGAAGTGATGGCAGGAAGCAGAAAGGTATATAAAGCGCGAGGATCAGGAACTAGTCCTGGTTAAGCTTTTAGGTTTTTGAGCAGCAGTTCAGCTGAGATTCATTCTGGATGAGGACCCAGAGACTTCCAGTCTGAGGAAACAGGATCAGCTGAGGAATTGGCGAGGTGAGGAAGCTGTGGCTTATTCTGCTTCTCTGATCTTCCAGATCTCTGGCTCCGAGTTTGATTTTATTAATAAGACCTTTTAAGATTCCTGCTACAAGAGATTGTCCTGGAGGCCCAAGGTCACTTGCAGAGAGCATTGTGGAGCTGGGGAATGATGAAATAAAGGTGTACTCTAGGTGGATTGTTTCCAAGTTGTGTGTCATGGTGGGTGGGGTGTAGGAGGAGACTGAAGGATGGAGTACTCAAAGAATGGAGATACTCAACCTGTGGTTGAGACAGGATAAATGAGTAAGGCTGGGGGCAAGGGACAGAGGAAAAGCATTAAGATGCCACAAAGAGGGAGCAAGAAGAGCTGTTTGGTTGTGGGGAGCAATCAAGGGCTTTGCCACGAGAAGAGTGAAATCATTACAGTGGAGTCTGGGACACAGAAGTGGAAACTCATTTGGGGTGAAAAAGATTTCAGTTTTTAAACAGATCTCTAATATCATCTTGGATTTGAGGGAATATTTTCAGAAGAACAGGGTCAGAAACGTTTCCTGTAGTAGAGATTATCACACCCCTTGCCTTTCAGAGATACCATCATTTGGAAAACCATCCCTCCCAGACTTCCCAAAACAGAGATGAGCCTTCTGTTTCTAGTGATCTCACTGCCCCAGGATGAAGGCAGCCTCGGGATAATAAATCAGATAATTACCTCCATCCTTGCAATGACAATAATGGTGTCGAGGCAGGCTAAAAATTCATCAGAGGCAGCTTCACAAGTCCCCAGGGGGACTCAGGAGAAAGGATATGATTGTCAGAATCTGCCTCCGCAGCTTCGCACCAGGGCTCTGTAATGACGGCCAGGGGCCACACTGTGCCTCCAGAGGAAGTAACTGTGGAGATGAAAAGGAGAGAGGCACCTACATCCAAGCCTGATACCCCACCAAGCTTGGGAGGATGGTCTGGCTCAGTAATTAGAAGCACAGCGCAATAAATATTGAGAGAAGCTACTGTAAACATTCTAGAGGACAATGAAATTAGAAATAATAAGCAGATGGGCTTTTATTCAAAGCAAATCATGCCAGATGGACTCAGTACTCTTCCCCCTTTTTTTTTTTGATAAAAGTACAAAGTTGGTAGATGAAGGGAAAATGGCATGCTTGATGTCATATGTTTGAAGATTGTTACAACACTGGAGTTGTCCAAGAAGTCTGATTTGCAGAATTGGCTCAGAACGCCTGGAATAGAAGCATGTACCTGACAACAGTGTTGGATAAATGCTGCTAATTGGGCAATAAAATGTTCCGGAGCTCTGGGTTGTCTCCCAGCCTCAGGAGGGGGTTCTTCCAAGAGAACCTTGAACACTGAGACCCAAAGGACTTTAAGAGAACATCAGTTGCTGCCCTCTCATTTAAGGATGAGGAAATGCCACCAGAAAAGAGTGATTTCCCAAAGCCGTGGCGGAACAAGGGTGGCTGACAATTAGCTCTGCAGTGAGTGAGCTCTGTCTCCTCTCCACACATCTCTCTATTCCCTAGAAAATAATGCGGTCAGGTCCAATGTGAAAGAATGCTGGGGATAGAGGTACAATACCCAGCCACAGAGAACAGTCCTCATGGGGCTGCAGCCTTGGGCAGAGGGGAGATGGGCAGAAAGCTCTGCCATCCAGGCTGCACTTCCGAGGTCTCTGTGCTGGTGTCGAGCCATGTTTAATGGTGGTAGTTCATTTTTGCTGTGATGCACAGATGGTTCCTTTTCAGGTGAGAGAACATTGGAAACTCAGGGAGACTCAGTGACTTTAAAGGCAGCATTTCAGAGCATAAACCTACTTCCAGTCAGTCTCTGTCTTATCCAAATTTTGAGCTGGTAAAAGTCTGATGTATAGCTAGATATCCTCATGCAGAAGGCTTTATCTTCATGAACTGGCTCTCTATACACTCTGGCAAACTAGCATTTAGATCTGCTTTCTGAGGAACACTTACAATCCCAGGTTCCTTTCTCATTCATGAAAACATTTTTTTTTCTATAATAGTGTGTGTCTTGAATCTTAATAGGGGAACAGGAGTCCAAGGTCATCCTCAGCTACACAGCCAGTTCAAAGCAAGCCTGGGCTATATCAGACCCTGTCTCAAACAAAACAAAACAAAAAAACTAAAATAAAATGAAAACAAAGGTTCCTTTCTCTTTCTATGAAATTCTGTGTCCAGCCATTTGTCAACCTAAAATACACGTACTTTATGAGAACTAATTCACAGGCAACCATTTCATCCACAAGAAGTTTCCTACCTTTTAAGATGCGTCATTCAAAAACTACCTCAGTGTCAAGTGTGTGACCCAGTGAAGGATCTAGTGTCTTGTCTCAGGCACTGTCTGTTTGGTGCCTGATGTGAGGTGAATAGTTAATATATGCATTTACTAGGGGGGATGGAGGTTAGGACATTTCCTTTCAAAGAATCTCTTAATATTTGTTGATTCCTTGTGCAGAATATCTGTTGCTTTCAAGTGTGAGTCTGGACATCCATAATTCTACCCAGAGGACTATCAGGGCCTAAGTTTTTAAGATAGAGGCAGATTGACCTTGAGAATGAGTTGTTAATAAGTGATTTTTTTTCTTTTCACACATAATTTTGTGCGTATGTGAAGTTGCACATGGATGTGTATGTTTGCATAGCATGTGTGTGCACATGTATATTCAAGTCAGAGATTCATATCAGATATTGTCTCTCTTTTATGTGGTGTGTGTGTGTGTGTGTGTGTGTGTGTGTGTGTATGAGAGAGAGAGAGAGAGAGAGAGAGAGAGAGAGAGAGAGAGAGAGAGAGAGAGAGAGAGAGAGAGAGAGATGTGGGTGCATGTTTCTGAAATGTGTATGAAGATAATTTTCTATCTAATTCTTTTGAGACTGAACAAGAAGCTTGTAGCTTGTCATTGTCATTTTGACTAGGGTAAGCTTCCAGGATGTGCTTGTCTCCAATGCTGGGGTTAGAGGCATATCCAAAGAGGGATTCAGACTCAGGTCCTAATGCTTGCATAGAGGTGTGTTTATTCACTGAGCCATCTGTCCAGCACACACACACACACACACACACACACACACACACACACACACACACACACACTTGCATTGTGTGTATAGGTGTTTTCCTGTATTTGTGAATGTGTAGCACACGCTTGCCTGGGGCTTGTGGAGGTCAGAAGAGAGGGTCAGCTCTCCTGGAACATGAGTTACAAATGGTTGTGAGGCATCATGTGGGTGCTGGGAACCGAACCCATGTTCTCTACAAGAACAACACATTAACTGCTGAGCCCACTCTCCAGCCCCTTTCCAGTTTTGTGAGACAAGGTCTCTCATTGGCCTGGAACTCACCAATTAAAGTAGACAGACTGGCCAGTGAGCTGCAAGAACTGGCCACCCTGCTTTCCCAGTGCTGGGATTTCAGCATCATGTGCCACAGCACTCAGAATTGTTAGTTTTTATTCTCTTTTCTAAGTGGATTCTGGGGATCAGACTTAGGTCTCTATGCTCCTAAGGCGAGTACTTTAGTAACTGAGGTGTCTTCTCAGCCCCATTTCATACAGTTTTTAGTTTTGAGATTATAATTTAATTATAACATTTCCATCTCCTTTTCTTCCTTCCCATATACTGTTACCCACTTTCCTTCAAATCTGTGGCCTCTTTTTTCACATTTGTTATTGCATATGTATATCTCTATACATTTCTAAATAGAACCTGCTCAGTCCATATAATGTCACTTGTATATATATATATGTTTTCAGAGCCTACTGCTTGGGATTGGGTAACCAACTGATGTGCTCTTCCCTGGGGAAGACCGCCTCTCCCATTCCCAGCTTTCCTTGGGTACCTATAGTTCTTTGTGTAGGGTTGAGGCTTTATAGACTTTCCCCATCCAGATTGACATGTCCATTTGCGTCATCCTTGTTCAGCTCATGTTTGGGCAGTCATGTTGGTGAGACTTTCTGGGTGTAGCTTCTGATGTTAGTAGGAGACCTAATTTCACAGCAAACTCCCTGTTACTCTAGCTCTTACAATCTTTCTGTTCCCTTCGTCCTCAATGTATCTTGAACCTTAAGGTTGGGAGTGTTTTGTAGATGTGTTCATTGAGACTGGGCTACACAACTCTGCATTTTGATTGGTTGTGTTTTTCTGTATGGATTTCATCTGTTGCTAAGAGAAGTTTCCTTGATAAGGTGTGAAGACTACGCTTGTCCACACAGGATTCCCCCAAATTCTGGCTTTTTTCCCCTTTTCAGTAGGCTGCCATTATAAAGAGGAGTCACTGAGGGGCAGGACCATTAGAAGCCCATCAGCACTTCCTTCACTTGAGGAAATAGCTCCATGGTCCTTATTGGTCCAGGTTCTGGTCTGGATGACCATGGGGCAGCACACCAAATATAACCTCATTATTTTGTCTCTATTTTATTTCTGTTATAGCCTCCAGTGCATCCATTGGAGGTCACCATCCAGCAATGTTTTATTACATTATTTTTTTCTCTGATTTTCTTTCTGTAGAAGGGACATAGCCACTGTAGAAGCATCTGTCTTTCCCTCCCAGGAAGGGAGATCCGTGGGAAACACCAGCAACTAGATATGATCAGGTTTGTATTTCTATCTCACGCCTGCCACCTGGGGCCCTCATGCAAGGTCTTGACCTCTGTGCTGCAGCTGGACGTGAGTCTGTTTAACTCAACACACCACGACTTCCCCAAGGACAGAAAACGTAGCTTGTCTTTACACGACTTGACACAACAGAAACACATTTAGTAAATATTTGGGAATCATAGCTCTAAGTGCTGCTGAAACATTGTCACACACGCACATCTATCACTAAGAAATATCACTTAACAGAGTGCCAAATATATGCCATTCGTGACTTAATCTAATCAGCATAACTCTACAGTGGCAGCTGTTATTTCTAGTTGGCAGGTAAGAAAATGGAGGGCACAGAGAGGAAGTGATCTACTTCTCTGAGGGTTAGTAGCAACATCAAGATTTGAACTCGGGGTTGCCTGTCTTTGGTCTGTTAATCTGTGCTCAGGATTTATTCTCTTCATTTAATGGCAACTCTGTGTCTCCGTAAAGGAATTTGACTTTTTAAGTATAACTACCAAGTGGTGTCTTTGCTCTAAGTCAGCTTGTGAAAAGGAGGCTGCTGTGAGCATTGATTGACAAGGAGTAGCACCTTGCTCTTGCAGTGTCTTTCTTCATAACTGACCCTCTGGTGTTCGCCTGTCCCCAGAACTGGACCTGGTGTGCCTTGGCTGGCGTGTTCTTTCAGTGTTGGCTCCACTCTTGGGTAGAGACTCTATCCCCCTTACAACATGTCTGGGGACTTTAGTTACGTGAACCAGGCTACTTTGTAGTCCTTGTAAGTCTCAACACTATGCTGGCCTGAGGACACCTTATGTATCTTTACCTATCCTTCTGGGAGCTTTCAATCCAGGGTGGGGAGATGAGGCACAGACAGTTCTATGGAGGTGGTTATGGTGTGCTGCAGAAGCACTCAGATCTCACATAGGCTTTGAGAGCTGCAGAACTCAGGCTCCTGAAGTGGTCTCTGTGAGAGACCAAGGACGAGCAGGTTAGCCTGGGGAAGGCAACAGCCTAACAAAGCCTCAGGTTAGAGTGAACATCTTAGATTCGGAGACTGAAATTTTCCATTTTTCCTTCAGAACTACAGATCAAATGCTCCAGAAAAAACAATCATCCTTCTCTTCATACCTTGGTTTCATGCTCATTCTCTGGCTCTAGCAACAAACTTTCCATCTCCTGCCTCTTGCCCCTATGGGTGGTTGCTAGGCTCCAGACCTTCCAGGAGCTGCCTCCTGTAATGGGGTCACTGAAGGATTCTATGTCACACTTGCGTCACTTAGAATCCAGCTCCATTACACCATCAAGTGACAGGTCCATTTATCTGGTAGATATTTTCACTCATTAACAACTGGAAACTAAGTCAAAATTGAGTGGGCTGCCATATTCAGCTCAGAAGCATGTGTGTGTGTGTGTGTGTGTGTGTGTGTGTGTGTGTGTGTGTGTGTGTATGTGTGTGTGTTCTCAAATAATGAACCTCCCAAGTGGCTTTTAGTTACTGAAAAGTTCCCTGGAAAACTTATTATGTTTCTTGTTAATTTTCCCATGGTATAGTAAGCAAATTAGCTATATTTTTCACTTAAGTCTTTTATTGAACTCTTCCTTTCCTCCCCCTTCTCCATCCCTCCTGCCTCCTTTCTTTTTCTCTCCCTCCCCTTCTTGTATGTCTTGATAGGTTTGATTAATGTCTCTAGGAAAGGAGCAGATTAGTTTTTCCTGCTTTATGATTTGCATTAGTGCAGAGAGAGCTGCGGCTCACGACAGAAGGCCGGGGCCCATGGCTTCACTCCTGCTTCTGACCCCAACATCCATGTGGGGCAGAGCACCATGGCGCAGCCTCACTTGGATTCAGCCTTCAACTTGCTCCTAGTACTATACCTGTGGTCAAAGATACAAGTTCTTCTGACTTTCCAAATGCTAGGAGAGGTTTCTCCTAATGTCCTGTCTACTGTCCTCAAAGCAAAACTGTTCTCGACATTATGTAGTTTGTGAAATACTGCATGCTCAGTCTTTTCTGGCTTTTCTTGTCTTTTTCTCTTCTGGGATTTACAAAGGAACTCTGTAACTAGCTTCTGCAGTGAAGACCATCTTCCTGGGGGGGGGTCCCCCCTAAATACAACTCCAGAGGGATCCCTCCAACTAAGTAATAACTCTTTGAAAAACGCAACCCTTGGTAGTTTAGAGCTACATACATATTGGAATTTGGGGCTGATGGACTGTCAGTTGTTTCTGCTGGAACCAGAAATGCTAATGAAGCCTTTGGATGGGCTGGGTTCATACTGCCCGTGAAAATGGGTCTTTCTGACATTTACTTTGCTGTCTATAGGCAACTCTGGGAGCTTAGAAAATGTTGTTCTAACAGAGTCCACTGTGGTACATTTTCCACCAAATTACATTAGCATATATAACTTGGGCTATTGATTTCTTCTTTGCTTGTTTCTGGGCAAAAGTCCAGTTTATAACAGCAATACACACACACACACACACACACACACACACAGAGAGAGAGAGAGAGAGAGAGAGAGAGAGAGAGAGAGAGAGAGAGAGAGAGATACATTTGGGTAGAGCCCAGTTTATTGTATGATTTCCTTGAATTCAGAGACTGGTAAAATGATCCAGGAAGGCTGTGTGAGTTTCTCCATTTAAATGGCTGTGAGGCCACACTCAAGCCATCTATGATACAAGCCTTCTCAATGCACACTGTAGAGGCAGGGTGGTCAGAAGACCATTTGTAGTGTCGTAGAGTGCTGCTCCCGTTAGAGACCTCTTGTCAGACAGTGGACAGCACCGTGCATAAAAATCCCCCCGGGATGTACTATCCTCATTTGTCAGAAGGAGAAATTGAGACTTGGTGAAGTGAAGTCATTTGTTCCAGGTCACAGATACAAGTGTAAGATTATTTGTGACTATTTCATTCGGAAAACAGACAGTTACCCAAAGGTTGACCTCAAAGTTACTATGTGACCCCGTCATTGATTCTTACATATATGCTCAAGAGAATTAACAACATACATCCACATAAAAACTTGTTCACAGATGGTCATAGGCTGGGAGTGTGTCAGTGGATAAAATTTATACCTGAGTTTGGGTCCCCAGAGCCCAGGTACCAGCTGGGTGTGGCTGAACCCATCCGTAACTGCAATACTGGAGGTGGGGGCAGGCATGGAGACAGTGGAACCCTGTAGTTTGCCAGTCTAGCCAAATCAGTGAACTCCTGGCTCAGTGAAGAGACCCTGTGTCAAAAAAAAAAAAAAAAAAAAAAAGGAAAAAAAGAAAGTGAAAAGTGATAAAGACACACCTGGCATCAATCGGGCACACACACACACACACACACACACACACACACACACACAGCAGAAACAACCCAGTGTCCATCAACAAGTGAATGAGTAAAATGAAATCCATCAGGAAACGGGAAGTGATTTGATAGTAAAAGAAGTCAAGTGTCTGATGTACACTGTGATGGTTTGGATGTGACTGTCCCCCACAGGCTCACGTGTTTGGACACTTGGTCCTCCATCTTTGGCTTGTGGGTCCTAGCTGGTGGCAGTAGACCACTGGGATGACGTCATGAAGGTTATATCTACTTTCGGTTCCTGTCTAGCTCTCTGCCTGCTGGTTTGGCTGCTGTAGAGAAGCAGCAGCTGGACTCTCCCGGAGGCTCAGGGCCACTCTGCTTGCCTGCCCAGCAATGGTAGATTGTGTCCCCTGAAACCACAGACCAAAATAAACGGGGCCTGCTGTGGCTCCTTCTGTCAGGTGTTTTACCACGGCGACAAGAAAAGTAACTAACATACATGCTAAACCAGGGTTAACACTGAAAAAGTGATACAGTAAGAGGAGTCCGCCATAAAGACCACATTCCACATGATTCTGCTGTGTGAAACATCCAGAACATACAGAAAATAGATTAAGGGTTGAGGACATGGAGGGCTTGGGGCAGATGGAGAAGGACAGTTAATGAACACAAGGTGACAAAATGTCTCCCAGAATTGATTCTAAGTTTGTTTCTAAGCGGCTTCTAAATTCCTAATTGCTTCCAGCATTGATTGTAGTGATGGCTGTGTAACTCTGTTGGGTATACCAAACATCACTGGGAACTCACTCAAGAAGACCTGCTTCCATTGTGAGCCAACCGTTGTGTGTTGGGCAATAGATGTTTCCAACTTACTGGGTTCAGAGAAGATTAGCTAACAAGATTAGAAAAAGGCAGGCAGTAAGTATTCAGACCACGTGGCGGAGATTAGCCTTAGGTATAGTGTCTGGTAGAGGATGGAGGTACAAAAGGGAATGCACCACGGATCGAGGATCAGCTCGTCTAGCAGGGAAGACAGACGCTGACATAATCGCAATGGGGAACCCGGGTCAAAGTGGGCAGGAGGCACGTCAGAGGCCGAGGGCTTAGTGGTGGGTTAGGGCCATCTTGTGGGTCTAGATTTTTGGCCTTTAAGCTCCCATATGAGGGCATTTATGACAGCAGATTGTCTTCTTTCTCTCTCAGGCTTTCAGCCACACACAAGGACTATGAAGTCTGGTTGGGGAATTTCATTGTGTTTCTTTTCTGACAGTTTGGTAAAAATGAAAGGCTTGAAAGGACAGAACAGAGAGGGAAGAGAAGGTCTTTTATTTGGGCTTCTTGAATATTGGGCAGTAGTTCCACCCTTTGGCTGATTTAGTAGAGACTCAATCAGGAGATAAGTCCTGGAAGAGGAGTGGGTGTGTGACTTGTATTCAGACTGTATGTTTTCTTATATGCGCATCACACAGAACCTTAGAAAGATGTTGGCTATCAGCTGTTGATGTATGTGAACTGTGAGATTAATAGATACATGTGTCTGGGCATATGTATTATATATAAACACATAAATAAATAACCAGGCTTCCTAGTGTGAAGGGGCCCAAAATAAATGGAGAAACAGCTTGAAGCCTACATTCATGTCTTTGTTCTCTGCACAGTATCTGGTCCATTTAACAAATATTTATTCCATCTGAACAAACAGGTAATGCTCATTCGGGCTGGTTTTGTGGATGACATCTGATGATATTCAGGTTCTAGATGTAAGTATACTCTCGGAGAGCGCAATCATCTTTGCCAGGTGCTTCGAGTCTGTCTTGTGGAGAGCCAGCTAGATGATTTGGCGTGTGACCTGGTAGACCACACTGTCTTCACATTAGCATGTCCTTGGGAGCTTTTGAAGCATGCAGCTTCTAGATGGGAAGTTGCCCTGACTGATTAAGCCAGACACTCTGGGGTACAGCCTAGTTGTTGGGGGTGCTGGTATTTTTCTCTTCAAAAACTCCCCCCATGATTCTAATGGGACTCAGAGGCAAGAACCAATGGATTAAGGCATTTGCAGGCAAGAAAGTGGGTGGTAGTTGCAAAGGTAAATGACAGGTGTCCTCAGAGTAAGTACAGAAGTGCCAGTGATCCTTTCAGAATTCAAAGCTCATTTTATTTGTTTACTTTAAAGTTTGAACTATTTTTTTTATTACTTATTCAGTGGGCATGTCAATTTGTGGTTTGCTGATGGTGTCTTCATTCATCCTTTGTTGTGGTTGATCGCCTCCCCTGCTTCTCTGTCACCCTGTGTCCGCCCCCCACTTCACACTCATACTCTTCGGTTCCCACTAATGTCTCTTCCCCTTTCCAGTCACGTGCACTTTTCTGAGATACGGCTCCTTCATGGCTGGACTGAGATGGTCCTCATACAGTACATCGAGGGTGGCTGGGGAAGGTGGCTACAGAAGGAGGTGCGCTTCACTCACTGGAATACTTACTGCACTTTCACCCACTTACTTTAGCTCATTTTGACCGAGACTAAAGTAGGGGTGCACCAAGGCAATGTATACTCCCAAGCCTTCCCTTATTGAAAATGTGGGCTGGGCCTATGAAGGACTCTGTTGTCATTTGTGAAGGCACCTGTTTTCCTGGGATAGCTTCCTGCTGTTTCACAGGCCACACCACCCCCAGTCTCTCTAGCCCAGTACTCTGACTGTAGACCATCAGGATGGTCCAAGAGTCTCCGAAGAGCATGGAGTGTGACTATGATCATGGTAGCATATTTTATTTTGCTCTGAACCAAACAGCCGAGGAAAGATGCTCTTATATTCTCAATTGGAAGAAAGTATCAGTCTACAAAAGAGCTCTGCGTACTCCATTAGCAAACAGCACCCCTGAAGAAAATACACCAGAAGTTTCTATAAGCAGTTGAATCATTTGAAATCTAAGCTTCCCCTCAGGGAAGGATGCTGTGGAGCTCCACACTGAGTTTCTGAAGACCAGGGAGGAATAATCTCGGCTCAGAGAAGGTACATTTTCTTGTACCCAAGTCAGGAGAATTAGATTATCCCCATTTACTCTGCTCCACAAGGCATTTGAGCTAATGCTCCTCTGTGCCTCCTGCTGTCTGCCATCTCCCTGGGTCCCATTCTGCAGCCCTGCCCTAGCCAGCCGCAGGCTCCCTGCCGCTCTCTCCTCCTTCCCTATGATTCCATCTCAACCACATGTACTTGATAGAATCTCTCACACAGGCTTATTTGTTATTGACCAGCTTCTTTATCTTGGATAGTATGTCACGAGCAGTCAAGACTATAGCTGTTGATGGTAGTTTCACAGATTTAAGATGAAGAAGCAGGATCCATATAGTTCTGGAGTCAAGGAAGTCTGATAGTCAGCCGGTGAAAAATACCAGACTTTTGGAGAGAGGAATTTTACTCACTGGAGCTGGCTCGGACTTTCGATATGAAACATGTGATTTATAGTTTCTATTTTACTCCGATAGAAAACTCTGCTTATCCTTATTGGAAGGTCGAATGTGCTGGGCCTCTTAGCAAAGGCAGCTGTTAAAATGTATTTCACATTCAAGGGCAGGGGCTCTTGTTATTCACTGTGTTCCCATTTTAATTATAATTTTTCTGGCATCACTTTTAACAAGAATAACCTAAGGCCTGCAAGGAGCGATTTCCCTTAATCAGTTCTTAAGCCCCCTCCCCCTCTAAGTAGCTCTCCAGCTCTTACCGCACAGATGAAATGAAATGGAGAATTGAGCAATTACCTGGTGAATCTGAGCACTGTAGAGTCAGCAGTCAATTAGAACAGTTCTATTACACGACTTCGTTCCCCGCCTTTCTTCTTTTTCTCTCTATGGCTATGACCTTAACTCTTCACACTCCTGACCAGCACTGACGCTTGTCCTCTTCATTTTCTTCCTCTTCCGACCCCTACTATTCTGCCCTACACCATTTCTCTCTTCTCCTGGCTCAGCCTTTGTCTCCATTCCTCTGCAGAGGCTTCAGAGTCCTCCTTCCCTCCATTGTGAGCTTGGGCTCGAGCACATTCTCAGGTCAGGAAGACCTGTGAGATCTCACATCGCTTCTTCGATGCCAGTCCATGTCAGAGAACCTGCCCTTGAGCTCCTGAGCACACACTCCCTTGACCTTCCGGGCAAGTGCTTTCCACCGTGGGGCTGGCTGCAAACACGTGCCTTTCCCCGTGGTGGGAAGCACTTGCCTGGGTTTTGACTTGAGATAGTCAGCTTGGCTGATAGTTCTGCCATCAGCTGTACTTGAGGTTCTCAGGTGAATGTGAGTCTTTTCTGCGCTGGTGTATCTTTCTGGGATGAGCCGCCATACTAGAGGCTTCTTTATTTATCCACTCACTCAACACATGCTTATTATGTACTCACTGCATGTAAGACACCCCTCTAGACACTGGGGACCAGGGCTTGTACACTAAACACATTATAGACTTAGGAAAGATACAGCTATTTCCTAGTGCTGCTGTAACAAAGGACCATTAACTTGTTTTTGTTTTGTTTTTAGTTTTATTTTAGCTTAATCACAGCTTTACAGTTTTTGAGGGTAGAAACACAAATTTTTAAGTTTTGCATGGGGATTGGTTCCTAGGATGGAAGTCTTCCTTTTGTGTCCCTTTACATCATCTTCCTTCTATATTTGTGTCTGTATATAGATATGCCCCTTTAAGAAGACAGTCACATGGATTACAGCCTGCCCTACTCAGATATGACATCTTGTTGACTTAGTTAATTATGCCTGCAGTCACCATATTCTACAAAAGGTCATATTCTGAAGTCCTCAGGGGTAGGAGTTCAGCACATAATTTTGAGGGGTTTGTAGGTCAACCTGTAACAGTGTGCATCAGTTTGTGGGGGAACAAGGATAGAGATGTATATGCACATTACAGACCCAGTGCCAGGTACAGTTCACTTTACTTTTGGAGTAGACACATCCTTAGGACAGCTACTATTTTTCATAGTCACAGCTATGGTCCAGAGACTGTATTTATTGAGCACTTACTATGTACTGATTACGTTTTGGTCATCCTCATACATGACTGCAATCCTGCAACAAAACAAAACAAAACAAAACAAAAATGGAGGCATAGAAAGATTAAGCAAACACTAAATTTGTAGAATAAGGATGGGGAAGCTGATCAGGTCTAACAGTGGGCCTTGCCTACCCTGGATCTTTCCAGGAATTAAGATCCTGTGTCTAATAGGGCATGGTTTGCATGGGTTACTATGTGGAAACACTCTTAGTTGCAGAGGGTAGACCTCTGTCTCTTGCTCTACATGTTGGAATCTCTGCCCCCACGTATCTGGGATTGGAGAGATGGCTCAGTGGTTAAGAACACATGTCACTTAATCATGAGGACCTGAGTTCAGATCTCAGCACCCACACAGATGGCTCACAGATGCCTGTATCTCAAGCTCCAAAAAATCTGATGCCCTCTTCTGGCCTTCATGGGTACCTAAACACACATGTACACATACACTCACATAGACAGACAGACAGACAGACAGACAGACAGACAGGCAGACACACACACACACACACACACACAGAGGAAATAAAAATAGATACTTTTCTTCCTTTCTTTCTTTTCTTTTTCTTTCTTTCTTTTGGTTTTTCAAAACAGGGTTTCTCTGTGTAACAACTCTGGCTGTCTTGGAACTTGCTTTGTAGACCAGGCTGGTCTCAAACTCACAGAGATCCACTTGCCTCTGACTCTTGAGTGCTAGGATTAAAGGTGTATGTCACCACCACCACCTGGCAAATAGAAACTTTTCTGTATTCAGGTCTTATTTATCATTTTTTATTGTATCTCTCACATACAACAATCTCATTCATTTGCCACCTTAATGTGTGTGTGTGTGTGTGTGTGTGTGTGTGTGTGTGTGTATGTGTGAGCATACCTGCGCCCAAGGTTGATGATGGATATCTTGTCTTTCTCCACCTTGTTAGTAGGAACTCCTATATCGAGTAACTGGATATGAATAAAGCATTTAAAGCAGTAAGGCAGGACCCCAGCGTAGCTGTGGAGACGCTGAAGATGTTACAGTGTTTATTGGTTGTTATTACCCTAAGAAGAGCAAAGAGCTCTTTCCAGCTCTAGCAGTGTGGCTATTACCTCTGGGTTTGCTCACAGTATTAATGTCCCGCCAGATCACACCAGCGCTCCCTTCTCTAAGTGCAGCCTATCATATCTGTATCCCCAGAGTTAGCCATCTGCATTTCATGTCAGGGGGGGGGGATGCTTATTGACACTGCTAAGGTGGAACAGGGCAGGGGATTTAGGGTGGAAGGCCTGTGACCTTACCCTGGACCACAGATGGCTCACAATTGATGTTTAAATTGCTACTCCATTTGTAAAAAAAAAAAAAAAAAAAAAAAAAAGGCGGGGCGGGGGGGGGGGGGAGAGGATACTTTCCTGTCCAGTCTGTGTTGGAGACTGTCTTGGGGTTCAGTTAAGGTGTTGTACTGGGAAGTGCTTTACCTCAGCATACACCCGTGAGAAGAGGCAGTAGAACCACAGGAGCAAAGACAGACGCTGGTGTGCTCCAGGCCCTAATTATGTGCTGCAACTTAAGTTATTACGCGTTCTTTTGGTATTTTTCCATTTGTGAAATGACAAGAGGAATATGGGCCATGATTGGTTCTGGGAATTAAGGGGTTATTTCAAGAGCTGTTAGCTCATGAAACCACAGGCCACTGTCCTGCCTCTCACTCTACTTTGTCACTAAATCAGATAATATTTCACTAATTGCCCATTGCAGCCATAGCAACTTGCCACACATTTATTGGCTTAAACAATGCCGATTTGTTACCCTCTGCCTGGATCCACAGGTCAGCAGTTTGGTGGGCTTGACAGTTTTCTCAGCTCTCCAGGCCAACACGCAGCTTCGTGGTTAGCAAGCTGTGGGAACATTGGCTTTTGGGCTCCTCCAGGCTGTTGGCAGAGTTATGTTCCTGTTGGTTGTAAGGCTGGGGTCTCCATTGCCTTGCTACTTGGAGGCTGGAGTGGGTCTCAGCTTCTAGCAGTCAACCCCCTTCTGCCTAGCTTAGGATTCTGTTTTTCTAGCTGCAGAGCCAGCGACGGCCTTAGGGAACTGGCTGGAACGCCTCTTCCACCCTGTCTTTTACACCTTTTTCCTTTCCAAGGGCCATGATAACATAGAGTCCATGTTCACATCTATCACCTTAATTTCATTTGCAAAACACTCTTTGTCATGTAACCATATTGTTCCAATACAGCACAATTGCGAGTTCGAGGGATAAAAATGTTGGCAGACAGTATTCTTTTTGCTGTAGTGGAAAGATCCTATATGTACATAGTTTTGTATCTATTAACTGAACCAGATGAAACATCCAAGGTACTTAGCTTACTGCCTGGTGTAGAGTGAGCTGTGAACCGATGTTAGGTCTATTTTTATTGTCGATGAGTTGATGGCATCAATCCCTTGTCTTCCCCTCAGGTCTGAGTCCTTTTCCTTCAGACTGCTACGAACTTCTCTCCAGCAGCCCTTAGCCAAGCCCCTGGTTGGCCAGGCTGGCTCAGTGCCCAGCACTTACCTTGTGCAGCATCCTGGTCCATTTTTTCTAACTCTACTAGAGTTGTTGGAGTATAGAAACCAACACTTCTTCGGGCTTCCTCTAATATAGTACCCTGTACATAGGAGATGCTTAATGAATGTTTGTTCAAAAAGCAATGAGAATCAATTGCACTTGTAAAAATAACTGGTCCAGTGATGATCGGTTGGAAGCATCACCTAACATCAACATTGAAGGCCGTTCAAGGAAGGAGAAAATATGTGTATACTGATTCTGTGCTATTGAGAGAAAGTCTTTACTCGGAGGCCTCTTTTTCTTGCTATAAGTAACTCCTTTGTAAAAATTAATAAATTTTAGTTAGCACACAGAATATTGGGATTCATTGTGATGTTTTCATATATACATATCATTGTATCTAGCTTATATATGTCCTCTTCTTCCCTTTCCCATCCTTCCTCCCCTTCTGGCTGGTTCCCTTTTTCTCACATAATAGTAACCCCCATTCTTACATATATGCATATATAAGAATATACAAATACATATCACAGTCACACACACACACATATACATGCATTTATATCATTAAATCTAGATTCCACATAGATGAGAAAATTAGAAAAACGTACTATTTTTGTCTTTCTTCCCTGCCAGTACCTTCTCTTGCTTTACCCCCCATTTAGGTCCCTTCCCTCCACATAGCCCTCTTCTGTTTCATGTCATTTATAAATAGATATTAATATACTCTGGTATCTAGACTCCACATGATATTGGCCTTTCCGAATCTGGCTGATTCCATTTAATATGTTCTCAATTTTATGCAAATGACAGATTTATTAAATTTTCCCTTTTTATGACAAAGTGTCATGTATCTTGGGCTGGCCTTGAACTTGTTGTATAGTCGAAGATGACCTTGAACTGCTGGTACTCCTGCCTCTACCTCCTGAGTGCTAGGATGACAGGCACATGCCACCACGCCCAGTTTATGCGGTGCTGAGAATTGAACCCAGGGCTTCGTACACGCTAGGCAAGCACTCTACCAACTGAACTACACCCACAGATAATTCCCAGTCCATATATAAACCACATTTCCTTAATCATTATTATTTTGAAGTTTCATTTTGTGTATTCGTTGCACATGGTGCTATGTTACATCAGGATAGTTTCATACAAGTATGTATTGTTGAGCCTGTACCCTCCTCCTTTTCTCCCTCCCCCCTCCCTCCCCTTCCCTCTCACTAGTTCCCTTTGTTTCCCTAGTTCCACTTCTACTTTCATGTCATAATTGCATACATGATTTTATACATCGATATAAAAATGTAGAATGAGAAAACCCCAGTATAATTGGCTTAATTTACTTAATATAGTTATTTCCAGTTGTATCCATTTTCCTATATATAATATGTCATTGCTTTTCTTTATGGGTGAAAAAAAATCCCATTGTGTACATATTCCACATTTTCTTTATCCGTGCCCCAGCTGCTGGGTGCCTGTGATGCTTCTATAACTCTTCCATTGTGATTATTGTTGCAATAAACGCTGATGGACAGCTGCCTCTATAGTATGCTGTTTGGAGTGCTTGGAGGGATAGATACCATCCCTGGATTCATGGGTTGATGGGCATGTAGGGTGGTTCCATCTATTGGCCAAGGTGAAATGTGTTTGTGCAGGCAGCTCTGTGGTGACTTCAGATATATTCCTAGGAGTGGGACAGCAGGGTCACATGGTGGTTCTACTTTGAGTTTTCTGAGGGACCTCTGCCCAGATCCATAGTGGCTGTACTGGTTCCCGTTCCTATGAACAGTGTGTAAGAGTTCCCTCACAGAGGCTTTTTGAGCATGAATATCGGTTGTTGTTGTAATTTCTCCAGGCCCAGATCGTGTGGAGGAAGGCAGGTCTGAAATAGCTGCAGACTCCTGGTAACTATTGTACTGGAGATGCATGGGAGGATTTTGTCACTTTCTCTGACTGCATCGGGGAACATCAACAAGGAAACACAGCTTGGCGTACTTCTCATTTGCTAACTCACTGTGACTTATTATGTCTATCAGCAAAATTGGACCCAGGTTTATTCCTTTTAGAAACTCACAAGTAGCTTTTCCTCCTGCTTTTTCCATTGCTTGTTTCCCCTAATATGCCGAATGCTTATTTTCTATTCCTTGTGTGAAATGTCCTACAACACCACAGGTAGATAGCGATCAATAGTGATCAAATAGGAGCCATGTTCTGGGGCAGCATATGTAACGTTCTCTCTCTCTCTCTCTCTCTCTCTCTCTCTCTCTCTCTGTCTCCCTCTCTCTGTTAACATTTTCTCTCTTTCAGTTTGTCAACCTGCCCATGTGACTCCATCAGCCGGGAGGCCAGGCGCCTCCTGCCTGTTCCTAGATCCCTTAACAGCTGTTTTGAGCTTGGCTGGGCCTTTTGCAATAATTGCTCCCATTCAGGGACTTTGGTCTTTTGATATTTATTTTTAGATTCAATATAGTCTCCATTATTTTAAAGGAACAGTTTTATTGTCTGAAACAAACAACCACAAATGAAAAATTGGGCCAAATCACAGGCCTCAGGACCCAGATGAGGAATAAAGAAAAATTGTTTATAGCCATAAATGCTTTCTTTGCAGTTTTCCTTCTGCCTATTGGGCTGGGGCACATTTCCTACCACCACAGACCAGTGATTAGATATCAGATTATGTCTTGATGTTATAACTGTGCTGCTCGCTGACGGAAGTCTGGGAATTCCAATTTCCTCTGGATTCAGTGCCCCATTTTGGAGTCAGTCAGGCTAGGTATGACTATGTGTCCTACAGAAGGATTTCTGTGGAGTCAGTTCTAACTGGCTACCCCTGGCTGACCTCCCTTGAGCTTCATCTACATACTTCATGTATGAAAGTGGGGTGTAAAATGTATGTATTTAACACTCAGTGTACTGGGCACTGTGCAAAGTGTCTGAGAGATGCACTAAACTAAAACAGTTCTCGATTCCAAGAACCTCATGAGCTGGTAACGGAGTTGGCCTTATATACGAAGTATAAAGAAAAGTTGAGTCCATGTGTTAATCCTATTGAATGAGAATAAGGACTATCACCAAATTTTTGGTTGAATTAAGCAAGCTTTATTTCCTGTCAGACAGGCTATCTACAAAGAGAGTTTGAGAATGAGAGACAGTAGAATTTAGATAGCTTAAAAAACTGCCAGACTTGGGGGTTTCCAAGAGTTGGGGGAGTTTTTGGTTATGTAGGAACTCGACTGAATATTTTAAAATTATTTGGCAGAGCTTCTTCTCTTGTCAGGGTGGAGGTCAGGATATGGTCAAAGTATAGTTTGTGCAACATGCCGAATTCCAGAAAATGGGCCAAGACATGATCACATTTGGAAAACAGGAGTGAACTCATTTGGACCTTGTAATAAGATGGCTTCTAATCTAAAGATGGAGTCAGATGGGTCCATCACATGAAGCTGCAACTCCAAGGAATGCTGAGTGCTGAGTAGCAAGAGAGTTAGAACTTGGTCCTGGACCCGGTGTGGGCACATGCCTAATTTGGGAAAGGTGGTATCATTAGAAATGGGCAACAGGAAAGGGGTGGACCCAGAGCATCCCTGGTCCCTTCTTCTGCTCACACTCCGAACAGGACTAGACCTGAGGTGGGTGACTTAAGCTGTGGTGTGATTAAGAGCAACTGTGATGAAGTGCCCATCCACAAAAACAGCAGACAGCTGTGCCACACATAGCTGTCCTGTGAGTGTGAGTGAGCGTGTGAGGGGCCATTCTTTCCAGTCGTCTCAACATTTTACCTGATCCAATAGTTCTTGCTCTGTTTGGACTCCTCTTGAGGAATCCCCTCTCCAGCCTAGTGTGTGAACAAAGAAAAGCTTGAGCTACATGTGGCAAGCTCAGACGCCATTTATGGGTATCTTGACATGGACCCTGACTATTGCCTCATCTCTTTCACAGGGCTTTCCTTTTTTTCTCCAACCCATCCCAGTGGCCACTAGTTTTTTCTCACAACTTTGCGTGCTTGCATTGCATTCATATCTAATGAATATTTTTTAATAAATGAAGTAGATTTGGTTAAAAAAAGTCTAAGGAAGATGTAATATAATATTTGTCATCTTATACATAAAAATATTTACCAGGTTAAGATAGGCCCAGTTGTCACAATCAACATTAGTGGATCTTGAGGATTGGCAAAGGAATGAGAAAAGGCCATGTGAGCAGAGCCTGAACCTCCATCAGGAGACAGGGAGAGGAGAAAGGGTCGAGATATTTTGTCATAACTGGCCCTGTGAAATGCCCTAAAAAGAAGTCTGTGCTAAAAAATTCATTACACTGTGATTTATCCTCCCCCTGCCCCTCTCTCTGCATATGGGATGTCAGAGGTCAGCCTCAGATATCATTCTTCAGGAGTTACACCTCCCCCTTTTTATAATACGTGTGTGTCTGTGTGTGTGTGTGTGCGTGCGTGTGTGTGTGTGTGCGTGCGTGTGTGTGTGTGTGTGTGTGTGTGTGTGTAGGCCAGAGACAAACCTTAGGTATCAAACTCAGAAACCTCACCTCATGCACCTCCTTTGAGGCAGGGTCTCTCATTGGACTGGAGCTCATCAATTGGGCTATATTAGCTGGTCAGCAAGCCCCAGGAACCATTCTGTCTCTGATACCATATCTATCTATCTATCTATCTATCTATCTATCTATCTATCTATCTATCTATCTATCTATCATCTATCTGTTTATTTTTATTTTTTGTTTATTTTTTATTTTATTTTTTATGTGCATTGGTGTTTTGTCTGCATGTATGTCTGTGTGAGGGTGTTGGATCCCCTGGAACTGTTACAGACAGTTGTGAGCTGCCATGTGGGTGCTGGGAATTGAACCTGGGTCCTCTGTAACAGCAGTCAGTGTTTTAAATCACTGAGCCATCTCTCCAGCCCCATACTTTTTAAACATGGGTTCTGAGGGTTGAACTCAGGTCCTTACTCTTGCTCAGTAAGCATGTTACTGACTGAGCTATAGCTTTAGCCCTTATTTACTGTTTTTATGCATTAATAAGTCATCCCTTCATTTATAAAATAAAATTTAAGTGTCTTTCCTGTGTCAGGCATTGTTCTAGGGACTGAGGATAAATCAAGTGATACAGACCATGGTTCCTGCTCACCTGGAGCCTACAATCTAGTGTGAAACACAGGCAATAAGCAAAATAAAAAGTACAATAGAGTTGTGAGAATTAGTCAAATTCTCTCTCTCTCTCTTTATATATTTTGAATGTAGAACTGAAAATATTTACTGATAGATTTAATAGGTATGAAAAACCAGTAGAAGAGTCATAATGTCATTAGCATTTATGACTCAAGCAACCTGAAGAATGAAGTTGCCATTGGCTAAGGTGGAGAGACTTTGAGGCTGGGCACAGAGACATTGAGAGGATATTAAGTTAAGTTTCAGATATTTATTAAATATCAGATTGGAGACAATGTACAGACAGTCCAGCAATGTGTGTCTGGACATAATACTGGAGACTTTGTCAGTGTGGAGATGATTCAAAGCCAGATACTAGGTGAGGTCACCCAGAGTATGACTGTAGATAAATGTTACAGTTTGAATGTGATTGTCCCCCACAGGCTTGTTCTGAACACTTGGTACCCAGACATGGTATTGGGAAACATATCTGAAGTGTGGCCTAGCTAGTAGAAGTGGGCCACTAAGAGAGGACATTGAAGGTGACATCTACTTCTTGTTCTGGCTCTGACTCTATGCTTCAGTGCCATGGGAGAAGTTGGCACCAGATGAAAACCTGCTGCTGTGAGCTCTGGCTGCCATGTGCTAAACTGGTCACCATGTTGTCTTCATCATGCCAGACTATGTATTCTAAACTGTGAGCCAAGCAACCCAGTCCTCTTTTAAGATGCTTATGCCAAGTACTTTGCTACAGCAATGAGGAAATTAACCAATATGCCGAGGAGACCAACAACCAAGTAGTGAGCTCTGATTCACTTAGCCAGATCTCAGATTCTCCCCGAGGAAGATAAATACATTAAAGGAATTCTTCTGAAGTTACCAGACTGTGGAACCCATTGTCACTCCACATAAAGGTTCCATCGAACACAGCTTGGCAAAGGCCCCTCTAGGCTTTAAGGTGGCCTATAGACAAAAGACAGAGAAATTCTCATTTTTTTTTCTTTTAAACTTTATCTTCTAAATGATAGGAGGTTCCTGGAGGATTCAAGAGAAAAAGTTATAGGATTAGATGTTTTGATGTGTGGATGGTAGTTTGGAGAGAGAAGTCAGAAGGCATAAGACAAAGGAACAGGTAATTAAAATAATTTAAGAAAATACTGAATTTCTAAAGGTAATAGCTGGGACTGGAGACAAAGGGTTAGATAAAATGAGTTTAGAATCTACAAGTTCGATGACAAGTTAGAAAAAGTGGAGGATGAAAAGGATTTAATACAACTTTTCATCAAAAGGTTCTTGCTTGTGTCAAATTTTCTAGAATTTTTTGCATCCCTTATAGAGGTCTGATTTTCCTGGGGAGATATGAACAATTATCTATTTATACCAGAAAGAACATCTGTAAGAGAGTAAAGAAATTATTCCACCCAAGACTAGCTGGTTGAACCAGTGAGTTTACAGGCATTACTTATAGGATCATGAATGACTGGAAGGCAACTGTATATTGGAAGGTCTAACATAGCCTGGGAGACAGTGTATGAATGCAGAAGTCCTGAGGCTCCCTCCCCAGCCTCAAGACAGCTCCAGCGAGGAGTATTCTTTTTCTCAGCCATTTTGAAAATAGTTTGTATAACGTTCAGGAAAGACCTCATTTTGAGTTTCCTGAGTCTTGTAACTTTTGTTAGCTTCCTGAGTTTTATAAATGTCCTTCCTCCCTCCAGGAGGAGATGCTTTACTTAGGTGGGACTACATCCATTGTACTCTCTCTACCCCTTCCTCTAGATCTTTCTTTTTCTACACCCTCTTCCATGATGTCCCCCGAGCCCTTTGGGGGGGATGGTGGTATGATATCGATGTAGTGGTGTGATACAAATGTCTGATTGTTTTTTGTAGTTATGACTGAGCATAGGGCCACTAAGCTGCAGTTTCAGCAGCTTGACTGGTTATGGGTTGTAGTAACAAGAACTTATTGCAAAATCAATTTTCCCTCTATGACTAAGGCTGACAGCAACAATTATGTATGGATGTTTAGAAGGCCATTTGATAGATACACCATATCCACTTAATGAAATAAAAGCAGTGTCTTCCCCAGTGGGGCCTGTGATCTCTCCAGCTATAGGTCTTTGCCCTGGTTTACAATCCCAAACACAGATTCCCTTTTCTAGACTGGGCCTTAAATCCACTGGAAGTCAGTTGGTTGCACCCATATTATCTGTGTTACTATTGCACCAACAGACATGTTTTATTTGGCATGTTGGTAGTGTAGTATGCCAGCCCATAATCAAATAAGACTGTTTATGACAATTCTTCACCAGTAGACTACATATTTTTCAGGAAATATAAACGCTAGCCAATAGGGAGTGAGTTTCCAGTTCAGTCCCAGCTTGAGTTTTCCATACTCTGCTGTATTGCTTCCTCATTATATGGCACGATTGTGGGATTGCCACAGATCTTCCCACCCTTGATAGGGTTGGTGGGTTTGGCTTATGGTGCTTACCTCAGCTAATGTTCAGGAGAGGCAAAGCCATGCTGTGTCTGCTATGTGTGCTGATAGAGACAATGTTCCAGTCCTGGGCCGACCATGTGGCCACTCTGTCTCCATCTGCCACATCTAGCTGCTGAAAGGATTCCATACCAGACAAACAGTGTTAACCCCTAGTATGCTTTCCTGAAGGGGAGACTGTACCCTGGGGGGATAATTGCCCACTCCCAAGACAAGTGTAGTCATCTTCACATGTACTACTCTACCGTTTCCTTCTTATTTCACCACTTTGTAAACTGTTGCGTAGGTTTTAAAACCTCCCAGAGACTCATAAGCACAGAACTTGGCTTTCTGTCATTTTCTCCAGGGACCTCTGGCTTGACACAAATATTGCCACATTTGCCTCGGAACTGTAAAGATAGACCTGTTTGTTTGTTTGCTTTGGCCTTCTCTCTCTTCCTCCTGAGTGCTTTAGCAACTTATGAACCCTATTTGCATGCAGGTCTAAATCATTCACATCCAACAGAGCCTCTCTCCTACATAAAGATCATGTCCCACGATAGGGCTCAGCAAAATCGTTAAAGCTCCATAATCAGTTCCAATGTTCCCCTGAAATAACTTCTTTATTAACTTTCTGGTAAATACAGTGCTACAAACTGAGCATTAAACACTACCTGTCACACACTCAGCTCTCTCAGTAACACTTCTCTTTTCTCTACTGTCTTATACTCTCTGATATTAATGGGGACCTCCGTTGGTAATAACCAGGCATGTTGGATGGCTATATGATCTGGGACTGATTTCCCTTGTATTTCCTCATATTATGCAACCTGTGTCTCAAGGAGGTGTAAGTAGTTATGTTATTTGGCTTCTCCATTTCCATAGAACTCAGACTGACTCTACCCACCACCATGCCCTTGCCTCTTATGAGATTGGCTCTTGTTGAAACATCTTTCCCATTTCAGCCAGTTCTAATGTAGACTACTTTCTGATATTTTCTTATAATAGTTCACTTCATGTTGAATCATGGATTTCTCTCTCCTCTGTAGTGAAGGTCCAACCTATGGGTTATCTTCCATTACTTCTACCTTACTCTCTCCCTTCTTACTTCTGATTTTCCAATGGGTTCTAAGTCTTAGGATCTCAGGAAAGGCTCTTTAATATAGAGCTAATTTGTATTCTCTTTCCCTTGCACCCTGCCAGCAATAAGAAATGGCAGGCCAATACCTCCATCTCATCTTTCCTCTCCTCCTACTTTTCCTGCCAACTCAGAGGCTAGTGCAGATGACAGCATCTTTTATTCTTTGTAATTCCTCCTTTATTTGGGCAGGTCTGTTTGGGAACAGCCCAACCTCAGTTGGGAGGACAGCTCAGCCTCAGTTGTATGTGTTATCACTCACTGCAAAGACTCTACAATTGCTGCATCGCCTCCATCCCCTACGTGATGCTTTCAGGGGTAGCAATGTCTTCTCTAGTCATCAGTTGTTTGGGGAACTGCTATATTAATGTGACAAAGCCCAGTCATCAAGCAGCAGACAGGCCACCTCATACTACTTAGAAGGCGATGGCTAACCGGGGATTTCCTCCAAGGACACTCCACTCTCAGATGACCTGGGTTTGGCTGCATGTCTTATCATTCAGAGAGCATGAAACAGACATAATAAGGAGCATGGCATCCTAGACTATGCAGGGAAAGGTGATCAATAACAAAACTGCCTCTGCTGAAGCTCCACGCTTAGATCAGTTCACTTGCATGTCTTATCAGCCAGTTGTAGAGAGCTTGCCTCTCCTTCTCCTTAACTCAGTTGGTCCTGTCAGCCCCTGTTTGGGTGCCAATTGTTTTGCATGACTTTTCCTGAGGAGACATGAACAACTGTCTACTCTCCCCAGATTCAGCATCACTGACAGACCAAAGAAACAATTCTACCCAAGTCTAGCTTTCTAAGTCAACAAATTCACTGTCCCCAGGATTCTAGCTCAAGAGCCGGACTGATGAATAGGTGGTGCCCAGGGCTTTGCAAAGACCCTGGATGGGCCCTGATTGGCTAGGGAAAAGAAGGTGAAAGGGACAGGGACCAATCATTAGAAGCCTATTAGCTTAGATGACCACTCCTATCCTATCACATTATTCTTCAATAAAAATGGGAAAAAATGGGAAAAAGTATCCAGTGTTGTTTATTTAGATTTTTCTGTTTTGAATACTGGCTGAGAAATTCTGAAATCCCCCTGGCTATTCCATGGGCCCTGCAGAGAAAGTGCATTTCCTTAGTGTAGTGAGGGTATGATGCCTACTGTGTACCTTTTCAAATACCCTCTTTCTTGCATTAGTGGTGTCTTCAGAGCAACTGTTGCCAAATTAAAAAGCAGCATCAGATTGTTTAGGGTCACTTGAATGACACATAATGTCACATCTTCACTGCTAATGAAGTGCAAAGGAAAGACCTCCAGCATGACTACTAACGATTTCCTAAGATATAAGTAACATATTTATAGTGAAATGTTTCTGTTCACAGATGTTCCTTCTTTCTTTTTGAAAGGTTATGTTGCAGGATTCTTTAATTTCATTAAGAAAAGTTGGACCTGTGAGTGACTGTGTCCAGTGAGATGGTAATATGAGTGCCACATATCACCTCTGGGTGTTAGTCATTAAGATTCGGAGTTTAACTTCCCATGTTTTCTTTTCTAGCTACCATGGTGAAGACTGGTGTTTTGGGTGATGCATGCTGTATAAGCTGTTGTTCCTAAGTGGGATGGTATGGGGATGGGTCTCTTGCTGGCTTGCAATAGATGTGCAAGGTGAGTGAGAAACAGGTTTTTATTGTTTTAAGCCACCAACCTTTGAGGCTCCTTTGTTATAAAGACCATCCTTAATAAGCACTTCTTGCTCAAGTGACCTGTGAAGATGGTTCACCACTCTCTTGACCCAGAAAACCCTACAAAATCACAGAAATTAAGAAGCTCAAATTTTCATGTTCACTTTAAGAACACCCTTCAAACTGCCCAGGCTATTAAGGGTATGCATATTGAAAAAGCCACCAAGTATCTGAAAGATGTAACTTTAAAGAAACAATGTATGTCATTCAGGAGGTAGAGTGGTGGAGTCGGTAGGTGAGCCTGGGACAAACAGTGGGTAGAGTGGTGGAGTCGGTAGGTGAGCCTGGGACAAACAGTGGGGCTGGACACAGGGTCGGTGGTCTAAGAAGACTGAATGAACTTAAGGGTTTAGATGTAGATTCTCTAGTCATTGAAAATATCCAGGGGAATAATGCAACTAAGATGTGTTGATGAACTTATAGTGCTCATGGCTGGATTAGCTCATACGTGAGCTCCCCTGCCACACTGAGACAATTGTAGCTGAAGAGTTTTCTCTCTGGGTCCCACCAAGTCCCAGCAGTCCAACAGCCCACTTATAAAATAAACACACAGACGCTTATATTATTTAAACTGTTTGGCCTAATGGCTCAGGCTTCTAGCTATCCAGTTCTTCCATCTTAAATTAATCCATTTCTATAAATCTATGCCTTGCCACATGGCTCATCATCTTCACATGCTGCTTGTCATGGTGATGGCTGGCAGTGTCACCCTTTGCCTTCCTGCTCTCTCAATTCTCCTCTTTGTTAGTCCCGCCTATACTTCCTGCCTGACTACTGGCCAATCAATGTTTTATTTATTGACCAATCAGAGCAATACATTTGACATACAGACCATCCCACAGCAGACAATCCTCACTGAAAAGCAACAGATTGTTTCAAAGCCAGAAGAGGAGGGTGCACTGAAGAAAAAGACATCCCAGAAAAAACTGAAGGAACAAAAACTTATGATGTGGGAATAAATTCAGCATAAAGTAAACACAGATAAAAGTAAAAAAGAATACATTTTCATCTTTTATTTGTACTTTTGAAAATACAGCCTGTATTTTCTGATTACCCATCTGTTTATTGTGAACTTTGAAAAGTATGAAAAAAGTCCGCTAAAATAGGCTTCATAGAAATAATCTGTTAACACTTCAATCTCTCTCTTTCTTCCAATTAAATAATTTTGAATCTTTCTCTCTGTCATCATCTATACATAATGTTTATTTTTATTTCATTTTTATAACAGTGACCCTAAAATATTAAATTTGATACGTATTGTTAGCTGTGGAAGAAGTGTGAAATATATTTCCGTATCTATAATATATAATTAATCATGAAAGTATATAACAAAATAAAATCACATTTTTTTGTCTTTGTTTTCCTTACAGTAGACAACATACTAATTAAACCTTTGTACTTAAGTTTTTTGCTTGAATTGGTGCTTACAGCCTTTGGATGGATTCTTAGTTGGGGAATTGGTGGGCCAACAAGTGTGCATATTTTTAAGACTTTTGCTACAAATTGCCAGGAGAAAGGCTGTACCGATTAGCACTCCAGCAGGGAGAGATGGGCCCTCTTACCATCCCTGCTGATTATTAGAATTCCTCTCAATGCCCATTAGTTTGATGGGTGCAAATGTTATCTTCTTGTTTTGTATTTACATTTCTTTGATTACAAGTGATCTCGAACATTTATTTCCTATGTTTGTGAGTCATTTGCATTTTCTCTTCTGGGAATTATCTAAATGGATTCTTACACCCTACAAACAGCAACTGTTAACCAGAAAAAAAAAACACAGGAAGCCTGAAGCAAGTGTGGGACTGTTGCCACAGAGCCTGGGCACATGGCTTAGAGGTGTGAGTGAGGAGCAGGCTCCTCTCACCCCTTCTCCGCTTCCTGTTCCAATCATTTCCTCTCCAGTCCCTGCTGCCACGTGCCTTTCTCATGCCTTGGTCTCTCTGTAGGCGGAGAAAATATTAAGTTAGTTTTAAAGGAAATTTCAAACATGTGCCTAATGCATTCTTGCTACTCTCTTCCCGGGCCTCTCTTATGTCCCTCCCACCCCTATAATCCTTTCCTTTTGATACCCGTCCCTTTCTCAGATTCTTGACTTCTGGTTTTGTTTTGTGACAAAACAAATTCAGTTTATCCATGGCCATTTTATTGCACCAGGTTCTAGTTGTGACTAAATCTAGAATTAAGAACCAGGAATGAATGTCATCAGCGTTAAATTTGAGGGCAACGGCATCTCCTAGATGGTCGTCTTTACCCTCTGGTAAGTTCCTGTGGCCCACATGTGTTGAGGGCTGAGGTCTTCTGCTCTGGGTTCACAATGGTCAGCACAGCCGGCTGCCTCTGTGTTGGCATGAAACTGTCCTGCTGATAAAGCTCCAATTACTCTTGCCGGAAGCGTCCTTATTTATTTCACAGACACTGCATTGCCCTCAATTGTCTGTTTGGCATTTCTAAGAGGGGAGAAGAAAGACTCTAAATTGCCCCAAAGTCAGTGTTACTTTTTAGCTAGCTGAGATAAAAGACAGATTGAAATGGGGCCAGAGGGACCTGCCCTTCACCCTCCATCTTTACCAGAGCTCGAAGCTCACATCGGTATGTCAGGCAGCAGCTGGCAGACTCTTTTATCATCATTAATTGTCCGTGGAGTTGTCACAAGGAGAGACTAGAATTCAGGTTTAATTACATCTGTATCATCTCTGATAAAGTTCAAGAGATTCTGGTGTTGCAAAACAGGAGTGGGCTGGTGATGGGCCCAGGATACTCTGTGAAGCAGAAACCATGGCATCATTTTGGGGGGAAAAGTGAATTAACTAAATTTGGGAGAGGGGGGGAAGAAGACTGGTTCTCTCTCCTGAGAAATGAAGGGAGGCTGCTAGAGGCATGATGGTAGCTAAGGGTGATTTGGTTCATACGGAACAGGTGTAGGGAGCCTTCACAGGAAGCAGAGACTCATTCCAAGAAACTTGCTTTTAATTAAAAAAAAAAAACAATTTTTATTTTTGGACAGTAATCTGCTGCCACGCAGAGAGCAAAAGACACTGAATTTTAGAACTATACCCGCACCCACTCCCCTTCCTTTATGACTGGGTCTCTCAGATGGTTCTTGATTTAGTTCTGAAAATATTAGGACAGAGTGAGGCTTCAGTGGCAATCAAACTGGCTTTGTGTAAAACAGGAGCTAACGCATAGAACAAGAACAGCTTACTGGAGATGGCATGGGACACCGGGTGGCGCTGTGTCAGCTGCTCCTTGGTTCATGAAACAGTAAGTGTGGAAAGCCATCAGAGTACTTGAGGACAGCGGTCCTTCCACCCTGCTGAGTCACACCTCGTCTCATTTTGATCTTTTTAGGTCCCTGGGGGTCTTCCCCATTTGCTTCCAGACCTTTGGTTAGTAAACAACACCTGGATTTACACTTCAGAATGAAGCTTCGGCCCATGTTCCATTCCTCTCGGTCAGGATGAGAATCTTAGGCTTATGAGTGCTAACCACATTGGCTCCATCTTAAATCTCACTTCCTGAAAGAAAATCCAAGACCGTTTTATAAGCTACTTCTTGTGGAATTAAGTGTTTTAAAAGAATCATAAGGATAGGCCATCTAGCTCTTGGCTTCCCCAAAACACACTTTCAATGCTATGCTTATGGCTGAGGGAGAGCAATTTATTTGAATCTTCATGTCTTCTTTCAGCTTTTAAAATATTTTAAAAATACTGGATCATATGAATGGAACCTGAAAAAACCAAAACTAGTAAGCGAGCATGTGTGTGTGTGTGTGTGTGTGTGTGTGTGTGTGTGTCTGTGTGTCTGTGTGTCTGTGTGTGTGTGTCTGTGTATTCCTCACAACAAAAGAGGTTTGCACACATTCTAAAGCCCCAGCACAACTCCTAGGAAGTTAAAGTTTGTGGCCTTCATTCAAACTACAGAACTAATCTTCACTTTGGATTCTATAGCCAGGAAGAAAACTCACAGGGCTAAGTTTGGAAAAAAGAGGAAATCAAAATTGGAGCTTTCAGCATTTGTAATATAGGCTGACTCAGAATAGATCCATAAGAGGATTAGAATGCAGCACAAGAAGATTGCTATCCCAAAGCTTATATGTGATTCTGTGTTTCCTAAAGCTCAGAGGCTCTATATTTGTGCTTTTGCTCTGCAATGCCAAGAACAGGGTAGATGCTCAATAAATATAATCTCACTGTGCAAAGTATTTGTTGAACATGCTAGAGAGCTTTCACAGTTTCCATATGCCTTGGTGGGCTAACATGTTAACCGAGGTGTGAGAAGAGGAGGAGGTAGGTGCAGTGTGCCAGATGAGCTGTTGAGAGCACTCTAACTGGTGGAGCTCATCAGAACTGCCTACGAGGTAGGACCAACCCAGCTCTCTCCTCCGGAGGCTGAGCCTCTGGGTTCCAGGCACTAGTTCCTGGAGTTGCCCTTCAGAGAGGGGATTAACAACTTCATTTTGTCTTTCATGTCTTCTCCAAGTCCTTTACATTTCGTCTACGCCAGAGTAACATGGCCACCAGTCACTTCCGGCCACACAGCATTGCGTTAGGGATGCAGTTAAGGTGGTTTCCATGTTAGAGTTTCAAAACCAAACCAAACAAAATTTTGTGATCTGAGCTTATTCTAGGCTGGAGATCACAAATAGGGAAAGGAAATGTGGATAATCTCTTCAGTCAGCTGTCCCATGGCCAACTCAGCACTCCTGGCCCTCCTTCCACATTCCACCTGGCTGTTGGGGTCTTACTAGGGAAATCACATACCTGGTTTACACAGGACGCCCCAATGTTGGTTTCCTGGGCCTCATTATTAATGATTCTTCTATATATCAGTCAGTTCTCCAGAAAAACAAAACTTATTCTTTAATATAATATACATATATTAGTTTTTATCATATGTTATATATGTTAGGTAGAGCTGTTAAAACATTGATTTATCATGTGTGAAATTGACCAGTCAATCAATCAGTGTATCTATCTCTATGAAATGAAAGTAGATGGGGGAATTTGTGGTGACTAGAGGGGACTAACGGGAAGGGGACAGGGAGAGCAGAGGGTAATATAAATTTAGCCATGTATACAAAAGCTTCTATTTACATGAGAAATCAGAAGGAGGGCTATGTGGGCAGAGGAGGGGAATGAGAAGAAGTGGATTCAGTAATGGAGGATAGTACAATGATTTTAGTGTGTGTGTGTGTGTGTGTGTGTGTGTGTGTGTGTGTGATAATGAAACCCATTATTTTATATACTAACTAAAAATTAAAACTAAGATGTTAACCAGGTATGGTGGTATGGTTGTACATTTTTTTAATTCCAGGAGGGGAGGCAGAGGTAAGGCGGATCTCTGAGTTCTAGGGCCAGTCTGATCTAAACAACAAGTTCCAGGCCAGCCAGAGCCTCATCGTGAGACCCTGTCTCAAAACAGAACAAAGCATAGCAAAACAGAACAAACCACAAAAGCAAACAAACAAAAAACCAAATAAACAGGAAAAGCAAACAAATAAAAAACAAAACTAACATGTGGATTTATTTTAAGGGGTTGGTTCATGAGATTGAAATTGGAGATTCGTATGTCAGGCTGGCAGTGTGTGAAAACTCAGGCAGACTCTCTATGCCAGTCTAGAAACAGAATTCTGTATCTGGGAAACCCTGGCTTTTATTCTTAAGATCTTAGCCCAAATGGATAAGCCTCACTCCATACGGAGGCTAATTTTCTTTTCTTTTATTAATTCCAGTTGATTGTCAATGTTATCACATCTATGAAATCCCTTCACAGTACACCTAGCCTGACGTTTGACCAAATGACAAGGCACTTAAAATGATCATGTAACATGAACCATCAAGCTCTTTCCCTGTCTGAAGTCTCTGTGTATAAAATAAACTACATGCTGCCCCAGCCACTTCTGACCCCTCTCAGTGGCTGGAGGCAGAAAACGGAGTTAAGAAGAACAGGTAATATCATTTGTGGTGTGTGTGTGTGTGTGTGTGTGTGTGTGTGTGTGTGTGTGTGTGTACATGTGTGTGTGTACATGTGTGTGCAATGCACACACATTTGGAGGCAGTGGGGAGAGGTGGCATGGTATGATTTTTTTTTTCAGAGGATGCCTTAGTTTGGGCCTTAATATATTCCTCTGAGTCAAGCCCTGGCTCTCACATCAGATGAACTGTCTGGATGTTCTTTAAACTAACCAATAGAATGAAGGTTGCTGTTGGCACCCCCACCCCCTTTTAACCAAGGCATTTAAAGTATGGTCTGAGGAAATTAGGATGTCAAATAATCCTATTTCTCTTATAATACCTAGATTTGAATATGTATTAAAAGGTAAGCAGGCTTGAAATTTGAAGTAGAAAAGAAATTTCCCTTTAAGTCATTAAGGAGGGCTAGGAGCTGTAAGCCCTTGGGAAAAAAAGTTTAGAAGTTTGAAGAATTCATAACTCAAAAGAGCTTGAGTCACATTTATAAATATGTAGAGCTTAGAGTAATAAAATAAGGGCCAATTCAGAGGCCCATTTAGGGAGGTGACTGGGGCATAATTAAAGCAACTGCATTCATAACCAATTTGGAATTTTGTCTCTAGGACAATGGTCACTATGAGATATTCATAGACAAGCCAGAGAAAATGTGCCTCCATAGCCACACTGAAGAGGAAAAGAAGTCACAAGGGATGTCATGTGGTTAGGACAGCAGATTCTAGAACCGATGGATGGGCCTGGGTTCTGGCTAAGTAAATGATGACTTGGGAGGCCTTCAGGAGCATGCTGAACTTCTGATGTCTTACCGTGAATTGGTATTTATCTTACAGAGTGCTTGTCAAAATGTTAGCAATGTCTTTGGCATGTAGTATGCACTCAGTGAATGTTAGGTATTATTATTCAATCTAAATTTATTTCCCTAGGAGCATTAGGAGTCACAGACAAATATTTCAGATTAAGAGGCTATGAGAGCCTGTGCATGTGCATGGGAATCCTTAAAAAGCCGGACACAGACTCCTTCTTTCCTTCTGCTCCCCCCACCCTCTCTCTCTTTCTGCATGTGCCTCTTCTGAGGCCTGGTTACTCTTTTCTGCAGCCCCCCCCCCCCCCCCCGCCTCCCACTTTTCCTCCTAATAAAGCTCTGATACTGGGGGAAAAAAAGAGGCGATGAAAAGAAACTAGCTCATGTAAGCTATTCACAGGAAGGAAGGCCTTCAGGCTGGGCATGGATGTGCTTTTGACCAGTCACAGGATAGATGATGGACTCTGTCTCAGACATTAAAGAGACAAAAATGTATACCAAAGTGCTGAATTCCACAAAAGAAGTGGCTTTTTTGTTTGTTCTGTTTTGTTGTTACTGGTCATTGTTTAAATTTACTGACTTTTTTTTTTCTTTTGTCTCCAGCTTGGAGAATAAAATGCCACAAGGTGGTTTTACCTTCTGATCATACTGCTTCATACTGGAGCATGTGTGTGTAGGTACACCCTTCGCAGATTCATTATTCATTTCTGGTGAACCTTGCAATGTCTTCAGTTTTCCCAGCTGATGAGCAAAATAGAGAACGAGGGTGATCAGGAGAGAAGTTTTACACCCAGCATTCTAGAAGTCCACATTTCCGCTCATGTTCCTTTGGCCAGAACTTAGTCATGTGGCCTCAACCCAACTTCTAGGAGATAAAAATCCTGCATCACGATAATGGGAAATGACTGGAGGGTACCTGGTTAGTCTGCCACATGATTTATTGATACATAATTAAAGAATTTTTTTTTAAATATCAGACAAGGTTTTATAGGATGCTTGTCTCAAAGTTGGGGGATGTGGCCATTAGATCAAGGCTAAAACAGTCTAAATTCAAATCTGCACTGACCTGCCAGCCACAGAACCTCTTTGGGCAGAGTGGCACCAGATCTACAGTGCAGGCAGAACTCACTCTTGTTTCCTTAGGTCAGGTGCTAAGGGAGTGATGATAGTTTCATGATTGTTTGATATTTCCATGGCAACAGAGCCTTTCCTGATAAATCCCCAGGGTCATGGAACCCCCTTTCTCTGCCTAAGCTGATCTAACTTGATATAATTCTCCTTGACATGTTTTAGTTTTCGCATTTAAGTTTGGATCAACAAAAAAGCTCTTGTTCTGTCCTCAGTCATAGCCTCGTTGAGTGTCTATTATGAAAACAGTCCCAATGGCTTTGGGCTTTAGCTTTACATAATCTGGTGGCTTTTTACAGAACAAGAAAACATCAGTTTATGAGAAATTCACTGTGTAACAATAATTTGTATGTGCAATACAATGTCCTGAAGTAATAGCCCACAATAACACCCATCAGTTTCTCTTTTGTGCAATCAGCTCCAGGAAAGGGTGGGTTATATGTGTGTGGATCTACGCTGAGGGGAAGTGCTCCAGTCTGTCCCTCTGAGTCTTAGGATGCCCATAGAATGGAGGGCTGTGTGATTTGGTACTATTGTGGTCTAGGCTAGCTTGTCAGTGACTCTCACTTCACAATTTGCACCAACATTTTCCATCTCAGATGAATGTAAGTTGGACCAGATAATCATGATGGTTCCTTTGAGCTCCCAGCTTTATTTGCTCTCTCTCATATCTATAATGTCAATGAAATGGCTTATTTGTTCTTCTTCTAAATCCCTTTCCTGGTGTGAGCCCAAGATGAAGGGAAAGTATTTTAATTTTAATGTTTGAGTTTTAGAAACTCGTCTTTTGATTTTGTACTGTAGGAAGGGTTATTAGGTGAGGATAATGTTATCAAAAGGAATTTTTTAGTCAAGGCTGGCTGAAGGCATCCACAGTCCTGCCTAGAGCCACTGGGCCCAGGTGGATGAAAGACATCCATGCGCCAGCCTGGGTCCTCACAGTCTGGGCTAGCTGAAGGAATACACAGGCCCTCCTGGCTCCACAAGGCACCAGGTGGGTAGGTGCCATTATGATGAGCAAATATATGATGGAGAGAAATGGGGGAGAAATAGAATCAGAGTGGTTGATGTGCTGTTGAAAGAGGCAGAAATGAAGAATCGAACCCAGTGAGGAACAGGCTGATGTGGGTTGCCTGCTTGCCACCTGGGCCAAGGTGCTGTCTAGGCTGAGGTTGCTGCCAAGGGCCAAATCTGGGTCCATGGTCTTACCACAGTTGGGGCTGACATCTATGACACATATTGCCATCAAATGCCACAAGGATGCCTGAGTCTGGGCTGCCACCTGTGGCCATGTTGGTGTTCAAGAGACTTGCTGCCATCAGGCTCATGCCAATCTGAGAGGCCTGTGCTGGCACCCATGGTATTGTCTGGGCCATGTCTGGGTCTGTGGCTCTGCAGCAGCCAGCATCTGAGCTGATGTCTGTGTCTCCTGTTACCACTGAGGGTGGTATGAACGCCTGGGGCCTGGTTAGCCACCTAGGACCATCTTGGTGTTTGAGGGCCATGCTGCCACAGGGGCCATACTGATCTGAGTAGCCTACACCACCCAGGTCATGGTGACATCAGGGCCCAAGCTGCTGCCGAGGGATATGTCTGCATCTGTGGTCCTGCTGCAGCTGGGGCCTGTGTTGATGTTCATGGCCTGTGTTACCACGGGGTCCATAGGAATCATGGGTGTTGAAATCTGATGGCTGTGCTGAGCTGGCTCTGCCCTTCACCAGCCCTGGGATAGCTAGCCCTGCCCCTTGCTGGATCCTGCCCCAGGATGAGAGAGCTGAGAGATATCCTTCCTCCTCATAGGGAGAGATTGCTCCCCCCCCCCATCACCATAGGTATTGGAGAGCTGGCTCTGCCCCTCACCTGATGCGGGGTGGGGGGGCGGGTACAGAGTGGGGAGGTTACCAGTGTTCCAACTGACCAGCTCAGCTACATTCCAGGCCTATATCCTGGGCCTTGGGTCGGCCCATCCTAACATCTACCCCATCTATGACCTGCTGTAATGCGTGAAGGGACTGGTTCTGCAGAACGATGCAGCAGGATCTCCATGACTCAGGGCAACAGCAAAATGTCTGAGGGGAGTTTTGGGGAGGGGCTGGTGATGGTAGTGTGCCGGAGGCCAGAGGCCTTGAACCAGACCAATGGCTTATTGTAATGAACATTTGTGGGTGGGGCTGATTGGACAAAAAGGTATACTGTGTGACACACCGCAGCTCTAAATGTCACTAGGGTGAATGAAGATGTGCTAGAGAGGCAGGAAAGGTGGAGGAGTGAGTTTTTTTAATTAATTAAATAAATTAAAATAAAAAATTTTGGCTGGTCTTCTTTTTTGGGATGGGACACATCAGGGGTGAGGGGTGGCTATGAGGGGCCTGGGAAGTGAGTCCGATTGAGATGTATGTGTATTGAGTGGTTCTGTGTGTCAACTTGACATAAGCTAGAGTCATTAGAGGAAGGAGCCTCAGCTGAGGAAATGCCTCCTTGAGACCCAGCTAGAAGGCATTTTCTCATTTAGTGATCATGGGGAGAGCCCAGCCCATGGTGAGTGGTGCCATCCCTAGGCTGGTGGTCCTGGGTTCTATAAGAAGGTGGGCTGAGCAAGCCAGGGGAACAAGCCAGTAAGCAGCACCCCTCCGTGGCCTCTGCATCAGCTCCTGTCTCCAGGTTCCTGCCCTGCTTGAGTTCCTGTCCTGACTTCCTTCAGTGATGAACAGCAATGCTGAATAAACCCTTTCCTCTCCAACTTGCTGTTTGGTTGCAGCCATAGAAACCATACCTAAGACACAGCATGATGTGAAATTCCCTAAGAATCAATAAAGAATTATGCTATAAAAAAAGAGGGAAAAGAGGCAATTTTTATTTTTGAAAATTTCTATTTAAAAGGTATACATAACAACAGAGCTTCTTTATGAGATTTTTGTACACACACATCATTATACCTTGATTGCATTCACTCCCTTATTTCCCTCTCCTGTATCTCCCTCCTTGCTTGGCCTCTTCCTCCTCCTAAATAGCCCCTCTCCTGCTTTCCTGCAGTCTAGTTAAGTGCAGAATATGTGCATAAGAGAAATGTTCACTGCCTTGTCTTTCCTCCAGTGCTTTCTCCAATTTCCCTGCTCCTCCAGCCTTTCTTTCCCTTCCTAGTTTCATTTTCTCTTTCATGGCCTCTGTGCATATAAAACTCTACTACAAAACCATCCTAAACAATATCAGCTTCTGACTGTCTTTCCTTATCTATCTATCTATCTATCTATCTATCTATCTATCTATCTATCTATCTATCTATCTATCTAATCTATCATCTGTCATCTATCATCTATCTGTCTGTCTATCTATCCAACTATCTATCTATCGTTCTATTCATCCATCAATCTGTCTACTCATCCATCTATATTTCAAAAGGTAAACTTTCTTTGTTCAAAATATATATTTCTGGGCTTAATCCCAGTTACAAGTAAGTTCAAATTTCCAGGTAGAAGCAATACTGTGGATTTCTCACTTATGCCTCAGATTGAGGGCTCCTTGAAACCATGGCCACCATTCTATGAACTGATAAATCATGAGATTTCCTCACCTGTGGAAACAGAGAGTCAACACTTGCTCTCTTTGCCACACAGTGTTTCTGTGCAAGTCAAATTGAACTCGTCCTCAAAGCTCTGGGCTGAGTAAGACTGTGGAAACATGATCCCACGTTGATACTGTCCCGGGCAATTAGAGCACTGAAGAGCGCGGCATCTTTTGCTTTGGAACTTTCTCAGTGTGATGTGTTTATTCTGGATTCCTTCCTTTGCTTGAGTTTATGTCAATGGCAGCTTCAAAGTGCATGTGAAGTTAACTATAAGCAGGATTCCATTTGAGCACTTACAGAGTTTAAAGGGGGCAAACCCAGCATTCTATTCTGTTGGTCAGGGACAGAAACAAAGCTATTAGCTCTAGGTCCATGGAAAGGAGAAAAAAAAATCACTTTTCATATTGTGCAACCAACCCTAAATCAGGTCAATCTCTCCTTCATTGCTGGCTAATATCCAAGGCACAGTGGAAAGCTGATGTTTTTGTTTAGAATGGATTTTTGCAGTGTTTATAAACCAAGTCTCCTTGAAATTTTCATTAGGAGGATCATACAGCTCACCTCTTGTCCTGCCCTTTATCCTTTCTGCTGGAATAGTTGAGTGATTTTGAAAATTCTCCCTAGTTTAATTGATTAGTAAGGAGAGTTATTTTTGAATGTCACCTTCTACAAGGCAGAACTGAGATTGACGTCCATTTCAGAGTCCATGACCTTGGTTTATGCAGCACAAGGAGTAATGAGAACATGGCTTTGATTACAGTTTTGACTGTGTGAGGAAGAGTGGGCAAGGGGCGTTCATTGACAGATGCCAGCACTTTACTCGGCACCCAAAACCCGTTATGTCACGGAATGCTAACAATTTGCAATCCTGTGATGTCCATATTCTCTTACTGAAGTTCAAGCAGCTTTCTCATTAGTGGTTGGTGGAGCCAGGATTATTTGCGTGACACAAATCACACATAAAACTAATAACTTATCACGATAACCCTTTATTACTAGTGCTCACAAGTTCACAGCCAGCACCAGATTGCTCATACATTTATAGTCATCCTGTCAGTTGGCTACTATGCGTGTATGTGCTAATAGGTTTAGGATGGCCTTACTTAGGGGCCTGGGAGTTTGTTGACTATTGCTAGAGTGATGGGGGGATGGCAGATGGAATTTTCTGAAAATGGTCTTATATTCTCTCTCTCTCTTTTTCCATGGGTTCTTTTTATAATATGACATTGAACTTTTTATATGTCTCTTTAAAAATATATTTATTTTATCTTTAAAGATTTATTTGTATGTGTGTGTGTCTATGTATTTGTATGAATGCATACCTGCTGATTCCTATGGAGGCCAGAAGAGGTCATTAGCTGTTTTGGAGTTGGACTTATAGATGGTTGCGAGCTGTCTCATGTGGGTACTAGAAACTGAGCTTGGTCCTCTGGAAGAGCAGCAAGTGCTCTTAACTGTAAGCCAACTCTCCCACCCCTCATGTCTATGTTTTTTCTCTAGAATCTGAGAAAGTCTCTGTGACTGCCTTGACCAGTTGAGCATAATGGAAGCAATACTCAGTTGGCTCCTGGGCTTAACCTTGAGAACTCTCAGATTTTATTTTCTTCTGTTTATGATGTTGCTCTTGGAACTCACTATGATACTGTGGAAGCTGAGGAGCCTCATAGAGAGCCCATAGTTAGATGTCCAGTCAATATCCCAACTGAGATCTCAACTGACAACAGATTCAACAGCAGATGCAGGAGCATCTTAATGATTGAGTAAACCTTCAGATGACCCCAGCTTCAAGATGCCAAGTTATTCCCAATGGTTGAATCACTTTTGAGATTGCCCAGAAGATGCCAGACAGAGCAGAAATGAGCTGTCTCTACTAGGCCTGTTGAAACTGCTGGCTTGTAGGCACAAAATGATATTTGTTTTGAGCCACTGAGTTTGAAGTAGTTTGTCACATGATAATAGATTAATAAAATACAAGACCGGGGAGCCGGTGGCACACGCCTTTAATCCCAGCATGGGGGAGGCAGAGGCAGGTGGATCTCTGTGAGTTCGAGGCCAGCCTGGGCTACCAAGTGAGCTCCAGGAAAGACGAAAAGCTACACAAAAGAAACCCTGTCTCAAAAAAAAAAAAATACAAGACCATGTGGCTCATGCTGTTTGGCAGGCTAGGTTGAGCTTGTTTGCAAGGCAGGTAGAAGGAGGGAAGTAGAGAAGAAGGATGGAGAGAGGGAGAGAAGAGGATAGAGAGCAAGAGAGAGTGAGAGCATGTGTGAGAAGCAGCATAAAAGGTTTGCTGAGAGCCTGGCTCAGCGTGTTCCGTGATATCCCTGGAGGCCTGCTCTTTTCTGAGGGAAACAGAGGAGGAGTGGATCTGGGGGAAAGTAGGAGGACTAGGAGAAGAGGGGAAGTTATGGGGGAGGGACTTGGAGGAGAGGAGAAACTGTGGTCAGGATGTAATATATGAGAAAAGAAGAAATAATAAAGAGAAGAGAACCTGGCTCAAACTGGTATATTGCTGTCATTTCCATTGATTTATATTGGGCAAACAAATCAGGGCCAGTCTATATTCAAGAGAGGAAGGAAACAGAGCTTCCCTTTTTGATGAAGGGAGCTGAAAGTCACATTGAAAAGAGCTTACACAAAGGGAGGACTGAGCCTTGTGGTCATTTTTGGAACCTATTGCATTATGAGATCCCTCCTAAAGCTATGGAACACTCAGGTCAACAAGGGAAGTAACACTTTAAATACTCCCAAACCTTAAGGACTATGTTTTATATAAGAAATCCAGAGAGATTATTTTTATAAACCTTACTTATAGGATACAATGTGTGAACACACATGTGCATTTTAAGTTGAGTTACCCCACACGGAGCGAAAATGCTTGCTTCCTTCTGGAGCCATAGTCTATCCAACAACAACCAACAAGCTCAGCCCCAGGCAAGGGACGCCCCCACCCCCTTACCCTCCACCCCTTCTTGGAGTCATTGGTCAAGTGTGTCCAAGAGACTCTCAAAACAAAACAGGCTGCTGCCATCTCTCTGGGTTACCTCTCAGAACTTGAAGGTAAGACCCTTTAAGTGGAAGACACCCCACACTTCAGTCACAGGACTCAGAGGAATCCAGACAGTACCGACTTAGAAGCCTCTTGTCCCTTAGGGTTAGCCTTCGCAGTGTCAAAAGAATGATGCAAGCTGCCAATGGAGAAATATAATCAATAATCTTACTCAGCTGTAAAACATGCAGAGCACAATTATGACCAGCTTGGTAAGGTTCCCCCAGTGGTGCAAAAATGGCATTTCTGTTTTGAGGGTAACCAATCTCTGTCTAATTGATCTTAAGGCCTGCTCAGTAGGCAGAAACTATAGCCTCATACTGCAAGTCTAGCTGAGAATCCCTGGCTAAAGATGTCATGAAACTAGAGAGAAGCTATTACTATAATTTCTCCAAGTCCATATAGCTTCCAACTGTATTCTAAACACTTGTCTTTATATCCAAAGATAGGTGCAGGTCTCATCTTTCATCAAAGAAGCTTACTTTTTATAGAAAGGAGAGGCTACTACAGAGATCCAAAGCTGGCTAAAATGCAGAGAGTAAGTGACTGCAGGGTGTCCAGTTTGGGACATATGCCACACAGCCCCTATTCTGAAGGCTCAGGGAACATTGTGGCAGAGAGGGAGGAAATAGCATAAGAGCCAGAGGGCCAGGGAAATTGCTTTGAGATAGTATCTTCTGGGCTTGATCAAGATGAAACATGCATGAAATCTCAGCAATATGAGTGTCTGTACAAGACCTACATAATGACCACACTAGTTGACATCTTAATTCACAAGGTCCACACCTAGATGAAGTGCTACAGGCAGTCACTGGCTGCTGAAGGAGGGCGAATCAGCTTTCCTTAGAGCCCTGATAGATTTTTCAATCTTATGTGGTCAACACTAAACACATGTACATACAGGCACCACTAACTGAACTCAGTAGGGTGTGTGTGTAAAACAATAGTGAGTAGAGAAGAGGTCCTACGTAAGGAGGGGGTGGTGAGTGGGGCATAGGGGGAGTTAGAGGGGCAGAGAGAGGATGAGAATAATGAGTGTATGCTCCCATGCTTGAAATTCTCAAAAAATTAACCTTATATAAAAAGAAACAAATAGTTGTGGAAAAGATGCTTAGGTTGGGATACATTCAGCTATATAGAATGTTTATTTCTTAATATCAGGAAGATGGTAATGAGAAAACCCATATACTCGATCCATAACACAGGCTTGCTGACCCCCAGGGGCCAAGGTTGAGAACACGCATGTCAAAGCCTGATTTGCATAAACTTGTTCATTTCTAGGTCTGGGATCGTGGACATTGACTTCAGAAGGTGATTAGATGGGCTAGCATGAAAAGCCAGTGCCACTTTACAGACTACATATTTAGATCAGCTTTAGAGTGCATTTGGGGACTCTCAACAGTAGCCTGATTTTTTTAGGAGTGCTTCAGTCCATCACCAACTCGCTGAGTTGAGAACATAGGTGTGCCCTCTGGGTTAGGGTAAAATAAGGAAAAGGTTTCTTGGGCTGTTTCAGACTAACTCACCAGACAAAGCGAGATTCACCACAGTTGGGAACTATTCAGACCAGCAAATGATTATCACATACCTGTTGGGATACAGTCACTATTGAGGGGCCACACACAGCGACCTGGGCCTCCTTTACAGATAGATGTTCATAGTCTTATAAGTCAGAAAACAAGCTCTTGCCACCCAATGTGTTAGATACTATGAGCATGTTGGGGAGGGTTTGCTTAGGCGGCACCACAGAGGATCACTGAGCACAGCCTGTGGATTTGGAAGGATTCCTGGAAGCCCCCAGGATGAGAAGGAATGCCCTAGATGTTGGGAAGGCTTTCTCTGTAGAGGGAGCAGCACACTTAAGGACTTGGAGCACGTGGAACACAGACACAGAAGGTGCTTCTGTGTGAATGAAAACGAAGGGAACAAGCCAGAGAGGAAGCTGGGTCAAGGGAAGAGGCTTTAGAAACTAGGAATGTGGAGGAGGGATTCCAGGGGAAACAGAACAACTGATAGTTCTCATGACTGAGCCCGCTGTGATAAAGGCTCCATCCCAGTGCAACACAGGTAACTATTCACCCTAGACAAAGATCCTACCATAGGTCAAATTACAGATACCACCGAAGTCTAACTTGGTGATCCAATGAGTTTTATTGGTGTTATTTACAGGAATATGGGTGGCAGTTACTTACAGGAGCAGAAACGACTCGAAGATAGTGAGTCACCAAAGCCCAGCCCAGCATGGGTTGACAGCTCACGAAATGGGGAACTTGGAGCACACTTTACAAGTGACTCAGTTTGTCTAAACCTCTTCCAGGCACCTAGGTAGGTCTCTGTCTTCTTTGTAGCTTGGCTTATCTGAGAGCTACGTTCAGCAGTTTTTCCTGTTTATATAGTCTTGGGAAGAGAGGGACCTAGTGAATCTGGTCAGTTTCAGGGACTTCCTGAAGCTATTTTGAGTCGTTTGCTTTCTGTCCTAAGGGGCTTCTCTGGGAAATGGAATGTTTCAATCTTGGAGGAAACTGCTACACAGAAGGTGCCAGCATTTTTTGATAGATGGAGCCAAGGAAGATGAGCAGGTTGGCTTGGGGTAGGCTACATGGAGGAAATCTGTGAGATTCTAGTCTGAACAAGTATCCTGAACACTTTAAGGCTATTTCCTGGCTTGCCACAGTCCCCAAAATTTCCTTTTTCTTTTCATGATTTCCTGCTTTCTGTGTTTTCTGTAAAAACCAAAATAGTGAAACAGTGAAAGAGTCATTTTGTCCATAGAGAGTATTGCTACTTGTCTCTGCTATCTCCAGGTCACACTATATTCCGCTCAGAGATCTCACCACCTATCCAATTCAGTACCCCACACACGTCCAACTTGGTGAACAAATGATTTTTATTGGTGTTACTTACAGGAATATGGGTGAGGGGTCATTTAGTGGAGCAGAAATGACTCAAAGTCAGCTGAATCCCCAAAGCCCACCCTAGCATGGGTGACAGCTCACAAAGTTGGGAACTTGGAGCCCACTGCACAGCCTGCAGGCAGCTCAACAGGTTTGATAATATGCAGCATAACACAGAAAGGTGGACCACTCTAGGATTTTTGTCCATCTCATTCTAGGGAGGGGAACATGGGCTGTCTGCCAATGTAAACTACTTTGTATCAGTCCCCAAACTGAAGAGCTATTATATAGTTCTCTAGTTGCAGTGGAGGAAGGTTATTTTCTGCTGTAGGATGTCCTTCTATACGCTGTGAATATGATGTGTAGCTCTCATTGGTTGATAATAATGCTGTTTGGCCAATGGCGATGTGAGATAAGGTTAGGTGGTACAATCAAACTGAGGACAGAGATGAAGAAGGGCAGAGTCAGGGCAGGTGCCAGCCAGCTGCAGAGGAAGCAAGACATGTTGGTAACAATGAGGTAACAAGCCATGAATCATGTGGCAAAGCATAGATTAAAAATGGGTTAATTTAAATGTAAGAGCTAGCTAGTAAGAAGCCTGAGCCATAGACCAAGCATTTATAATTAATATAAGACTCTCAGTGGCAATTTGGGAAGCAGCTACAGAGCGGGAGCAGGACAGAGAAACTCCAGTTGCAATTTCCTTTGGCTTTTACAGTTTTATAATTTAAAAGTTCAAATTCAAGTTTGAATTCTGCAACAATTCTCCGAAGTCTGAGGGAAAGATATAAATTTCATTTTACAGATGAAGAAGGCTCAGAAAGTGTGTGACTTAATGTGGTAGGTAGAGAACATGAACCCAAGTCTCCTTCAATGGACCCGAGCCAGATGAGCTGGATGGCTAGATGCTCTAAGCAAGCCTGGGATGATTGGGCAGAGGTAGCTCCAGCAGGATGTGGTCTGACATTGGTGATGTTGGCTCCCCGCCCTCAGGTGAGCACTGTCTTTGTGTTCTGGCTGTTTCCATGGCCAGGGGCTTTGTCTAGGTGTTGGATCTGTCTTCTGTGCCCCTTGCTGAGGATGATTGGCTAGGGTGGAATTTCCACTGTTATTTTAGGAGCATTTCTTTTTTAAAAATAGATGATAGCTTTCTGCTCCTATGAATAGGGATACTCCCCCCCCCCCCCCCCGTCACATCATATTTCTTTCCAGTTCAGTGACTGGTGAAACCCAAGTACCACCACAGTCCAAAGGCCGTGTTTCAGGTCTGAAATCGATCAAGTAGATGTGCATTTAGCAGCCCCTCACCCACTGCCTGGTCCACAAGGCAAGCAGTTGTTAAAGGAGGGATGGCATGGGGACATCTTACTTTATTGGTCCCTTGCTTGATGGGCTTTGGGGAGCACTCACACAAGGTGTGCTTGGAGGAATATATGCTTTAAGAGGATATCTTATGGATATTTGCTGATAACGTCAATGTCCCCAGTGATAATACGGGAATAATGCTATTCAATGACCAATCCCTTGTGGCTACAAGATTATACCACATTTTCTTTTTATTAGTTCCCTCCAGAGCTAATGAAAAACAATTACAGGGGACTTTTAGTGAGTGTATATATAAAAAAAAAAGATTCAGAGGGTAGAGGAGATACCTCTCTGCTGGCGAAGTGCCTGGCTGCAAGGAGGAGGACCCAAGTTTGATTCCCAGAGCCAATATTTTAAAAAGCCATGCAATCAGAATATATTGTATGTAAGAAATCTGTTTTCAATAAAAAAGAAGAAGCCAGGCATGGTTGTGCCCTCCTGAGAAGGCAGAGAAAAGAGGATCCCTGGACTCACTGTTCAGCCAGCCTTGCACACTTTGCCAGTTCCAGGCCAGTTGGAGACCATGCCTAAAAAAGGAAAGAAAGATGGGCAGAGTCTGAGAAATGATGCTCAAAGATGTTCTCTGGCCTCCAAATGTATGTGTACACACATGTATGTGCACCCACACACATGTGCACTTACATACACAAACATGCCCACACACAATATGTTCAATAAGTAAAAGAAAAAAAATATACAGGTAAAGAGATGAGAAAAAAACTTTTTCTCTTTGAATAGCTGTTAGACCATATCAAAGTCATTTGAAAGATACAGAAGCACACGTCAGCATGAATAGATGGCACATTATCAGGGGCATGAGTGACATTCTTTTTATTCATTCTAGGGAAAGATCTACTTCTAAGGAAATTTCTAAGTGATAGGCTTCCTGGGCTCCATTTTCCAGCCAGGTGGTTGCTTCAGAGCTATGGAGGTTGAATACATCTTGACAGGTGGCCAGGTGTCAGTGGTGGGGACAGCTGAGCCTCCACCCCAGCCAGAGAACAAAGGTCTCAGTCTTTAACCGTTGGCCCATTTTGTGATCTCCTTTCCATTTCTCCTCAGTCCAGTCTTCTGAGCAGGGACACCACCAGGGGGACCTAAGCATAGCCTGGTGGAGGAAGGTCCCCTCCCTCAGGCACCTGGAGAATGATGACATATAGGGGCACAGCACCTTCGAAGCTTTAGCAACTTTTATCCACCATCAGCTCTAGAGATGAAGAAATGTCGAGGAAGCCTGTTGGTCCCTGGCCACCTCCCACCAAAGACCTTTTAGGCTGACATGGAGTTTGGAAGGAGGCAAGCCTGTGGATCCTGGCCCCTGATCAGGTGTCTGTTGTCTGTCCTTTTGAAATTCTAAAATACATCCTGTCCAGGAGAGTGATTGCTATTTCTGCACTGCAGGCTACACTAGCTTGAGCTGAATCTGTAGGGACACCCTCTGTTTGTTCGGAGGCCATGTGGCTTTGAAAAGAGTGCCCGAACTCTGGCAGGAGAAGTCCCCAGGCCCAGATCCTGCTGCTGGCTGAGTGACATTGAACAAGTCAGCTTGACTGTCTCAAGATAATTCTGCACCTGAATGGAAGGGCTCAGTGCTTCTGTATGTGGAACCTCACTTGAAGGTTTGGATGCAGCCAGACATCAAGAACAGCATTTACTATACTCATGATTACTTGTGCCCGGTCAATGGTATTGGGCTAAGTAAGGTCAGGGCAAAATAACATGCCCCGCTGTCTCGAGCTCTGTAATAAAATTCACTTTTGGAGTTTTTCTGTGTTCTGCCCGACTCTGACTTGTCCTCAATGTCCCCCTCACTGCTGGCTGTACTTAATGCTTCCACGAGGAGACTGCTGATTCTTGTCACCTAGATAAAAACAAACTCAGGTCTCTGAATAAATTGCAACCTGCCCAGCTAGCCTGTCCAAGATGCTCCTAGATGTAGATGCTGACCCTTAGCCCTCTGACTCCTCCCCCAGAGGTTCAATGCAGGAACAATAGAATAGGCTGGCTGGGCCCAGACAGTTACAGATGTTTTTAGTATTGATAGCAATAATGATGATCAAGGCTTAATAACAAACACCCATTAGAAATGTCTGCTGTGGAGGTAGATGCTGTCCCAATCATTTCATTTATGCCTTGTGATCCTTGACTATAAGCCGTTGGAATTCTACTTATTAATCGAACATTGGTCAAACATGGTGTTGATCACTCTGCCTTTCTTATGCACTATCCATCATGCAGGATTCTCAGGCCCCCATCTCAGAGTCATATATTCATTTGGAATCATCAAGGAAGCCACAAAAAGCATATGTGTGATTACTTGATAACCACAACTGGCCTCCTTTTAACATCCAACAGCACTTTAGTGGACAAGTAGTGATAATTCTGTAAGTAACAAAATGTGTTTTGTTATGAGAGTGCTCACCAAACTGCTCAGTGGCCTTCAGCTCCGAGTCTCTCTGTGTCCTTCAGCAGCGTAGCCGGGCTGAGCACCAGGCGCTGCAGAGAGGGGAAGCTAAGAGAAGGAGATTCCCTTGTGTGAAAACCCCAAGGTCTATCTGGGCTTTTCCTAATAGCACAAACAGAACATTTCTAACCTGGATATGTTAGTGTTTATATTCATGAATTACTAAACATTCGTGTGTGTGTGTGTGTGTGTGTGTGTGTGTGTGTGTGTGTGTTGAATTATATTGTAGATGAATTATCCACTTGGGACACATAACTGTTGGTGCTAAAACCAGGACAGTCCCAGGCAAATTAGGATGCCTTGTCACTTTAGTTGAGGGATGGGGTTGTACTTATTTAGTCATCATTCTGGAAAGCAATGTACTTTTATTTTTTTTAACTCAGGGTTTAAAAATTAGGGTCAGATATGGTTCAAAGCCCAGGTCCTCTACATGCTATGAGACACTGGGCAAGTCACACTTTGTACTTCAGCTTACTCATCAATAAAATAGTGATGATAATTGTACTTACTTTATAGAGGTGTTATAGAGATTAAATGACACCCCAAATGTAAAGCCCCTGGCACACAGAGGGGTCACAATCACAGAGCCACTGTATCAGTATCTTACCTGAGAGCGCATAGCCCTATCCCTGTCTCGAGTTTAGTCTCCATATGATGTCTTGCTGTCTGTCTTTGGTGTGGAGTATCACTTGTTCGGCTCTATTGCCATTTTCTGGGGACAGTTTCCTGAGTGGCTAGAGGACTTGTGCCATAGTAAGAGCTTGGGGCTGGTCAAGGTTGCCTCAGGACCAACATCTATCCCATAGAGTTGCATTTTGAGGTCCAACTATAAAAGTTAAAGCACATCCTGGGCAGGCAGAAACCCTGCATCTCCCTGAAGCCCCTTCCTTGAGAAGATGGGAAGGAAACGCTACTATGGTGGCCAGAAAACACGAGAGCTAGTCTGCTAAAGGCAGAACAGGCCATCATTGTCATCTGGCAGTCATGTTGCTTGTATATGATGTGTTGGTTATATATACACACACTTACATACACTTACATGCACACCTCTGCGCACACACTTCAGCCACCCCCCAGAAGGCACAGTCCAGGGCTCGCTTCTCCAATCGCCTGCCTCTCTTCTCATCTCCAGCAGATGATGCCAACATTAGTGACCTCCTCTAAATCTCTCCCAGTGCCTATTTCTGTCTCGGTTCTGTTCCACGCCTGACTTTTCTTCCCTTTGCTTTGAGGAGTGGAGACCCTGCTTTGCAGGATAACAAATAGAACTGTCAAACCCATCAGTGCTGCCGCCTGCAAAGATAAATGGGGCGACACATGGAGCAACCTCTGTGGATCCCGGGGCCCCAGCAGGAACTGACATTGTGACAGATGGGGGGACAAGTAGCGCTGACACAATCAGGTCGCGTGAATGTCGAGGGGGGGTTGAGGGTGGTGTCTGTTCCCCGATTGGCTCCCCCTCCCTCTCTGCCATGGACATGCTATGTTTCTGGGACCACAAAAAGATAGCAAGCTGGTCTTTGCTCTCCTCAAGGCCTTGAGCATCCTCCCTGACAGCAGCACAGGGTAAGGAAGCAGGTTTTCGCCTGCTTTCTCAGGAGTGACAGCTGAGTTACCTTGCAGAGATAGGTCTTCTTGGGCAAAGGACCAGGGCCAAGTTCGCCGTTAACCCTTTACCTCATCATTCTTCAGCCCCGCTATACTTGCTCACGTGCTCTCATTAGTCCCTTCACACAGCCATCAGGCTCACAGGGTTTCTGGCTTTCACCCAGATACCCCTCCCTGCTCCTGTCAATCAATAAACGCGCTAGATTTTTCTATCTTTATATCCAAAAAAAGCACCCCTCTGTGTCCCATTTCACCAGCGCTCCATAGGGCATTCTGTTGATCGCTCCCAAACCCCATTTGTTGAGCACTGTAGACACAAGCTCATTCTTTAGGAGGAACTTCACAGGGCATTGGCTTCCCCCAGTGGAAGATGGCCTATAGGGTTGGCAACTGCACTCTAACAGCATCCAAATGCTTGGTTTTATTTAGAGACATGTGTTCTGAGTGGTAATTGTTCACTTCAGTTCCCCCTTTCATCACGCCTTTGGACAGAGGTGTAGTTTTGAGTTGAACTGTTTCTTTGTTCTCTACGCTCAATGGCTTTGTATTGAGAATGGCTGCCTGGGATGCAATTCTATTCATTTAACATGCCATGGGGACCCGCTTTCCATGAGGTGACGCACTGACTGCTGTGAGTTGGAGGAGGCAGAGGGGTGGCAGCCTAGATAAAGATGTGGCCTCCTGTATTTGGAAGTTCATAGATAGTTGAGACGAGAGATGTGTATGAGTAACGTTAATACAAGGTCATCCCTGAGAAGCAGTTAAAGAGGGAAGAGTAAGAGCAGGAAGAGGAAACCCAATTGCATTAGTTTCTTTTCTGTTGCTGTGATAAAAATATCCAGACAAAAAGCCAACTAATTTAGGGAATAAAGGGAGAGAGGCCGTTATGGCAGAGAAGGCTTGGCAGCAGCAGGTAGGAGTAGGAAGCTGTAAGCATGCACGACGGGGGTGGGGTGGGGTGGGGAGAGACAGTGAGAGAGAGAGAGAGAGAGAGAGAGAGAGAGAGAGAGAGAGAGAGAGAGAGAGAGAGAGATTGCTCTCGGCACTTGGCACTTGGTTAGAACAGTTAGGCATAGGCTTAGGATTTTAAATTTCAGCTTTGGGTGAAGTGACAAAATGGTCCTTTACCTGACATGTCATTTCTCATTGAAAAATTCTCAGCACAGTTAGATGCTGTCCACGGCAACAAGCAAGGAAACACATAACCAACTGCTCAGTTCTCTATGATTTCTAAAAAAAGAAAAAAAAAGGAGCTGGGTATGGTAGACGCCTTTAAACCCAGGATTTGAGAGAAAGAGGCAGGTGGACCTCTACATAGCAGGTTCCAGGCTAGCCAGGGCTGCATAGTAAGACCTCAGCAGAAACAGAACAAAAAAAAACCCAGACAGATAAACCCATGCCTCTTATCCCTACCCCCCAAAATCAAACCCTGGGTATGATGGACAACAAGGGAAGACATGATAGAAGGGAGGAGCCATTACTGAATGTCTGTGAGCAGAACAAATGAACCTCTTTGAGCCTCAGTTTCCCTGCTTTGCATAGGGACAACATGCTATGCTTGGCATAAAGTGGGACTAGTCATCCTTTGCCCATAAGGCTATTGTGAGGCTCATAAGAGAAAATATATGTAAATGTTTGCCACATTATACAATTATCCCCCTGCCTCCTGGTCCATTGCAACAGGAAGCTCTCAGAATTGCTAATGGGCAGCTGTAAAGCAGATCATGTGGCTTGTCTACAGGAATGAAGCTGCTGAGGGATGCTTAAAGTCTAGATGATGGGGAGACTTAACAAGATCAATACCTCTTTTGGAAAAGATTATATGCTATACTAGGCAGCAAATAGACCATTGAAACTGGATGTGGAAAGCATTTGTGGAGTCTATTAGAGACGGTCAAACATATCAACACAGGGAGAAATAAATAGTGAATGAGACACACGCAGCCCTCTAGCTCTTCTTCCCTTATCCCTCCCCCCCCACTCTCCCCATTTTTTGGATGAGGTAAGTAGAACTGATGCAATAGCTCTTTTGAGAAAAGTTGGAGAAAAATGCAAATATAGGCTGTCTAGAGTCTGTGAAATTTCTGGATTGGAGTAGGAAGAGGCTGCTCATTTTACAGCAGGTAGTGGGTGAATTCTCCTAGATTACTCAGCTTATAGGCTTTCCACAGATAACCTAAACCTTTTGGCTAGCTTTTTAAGGTTACTAGTGAGCAGTTTAGTGTACAAAAGCAGTGATTCTGTGATCTCTAGTGGCTAGAAATAATTAGATTATTTTGTGTAATGAATAAATGAGAAGTCAATTCTCTGGCATGGATCAATGTAGTAACATGATTTATTTCTTGTAAAGGTGAGTGCTCTAGAGCCTAGACCTCACAAATAATTGTTTTGATTCCTCCGTTTCTCACTTATAATGTGTTTTGGGTCATTTTGTGAGAGAGGCTGCCCAGTGGTGTGAGAAGAGCATATGGGCTTTAGGACCAGCCAAATCCTGATTCAGTTTTTGCTAGGTGTGTGACCTTGGGCAACTCACTTGACATGCTGGATTCTGATTGCTCAGATGCTAAGAAACCCAGGTAAATGGTAGGTTACTTCTCTCTCTCTCCCCACCTTATTATTTTAAAATGATGAATGTTTGTAGCAAGGATAAACAGATAGCACATTCATTAGTTCTGGTGTAACTCATTTGTTAGGTTAAAAAGAAACTCTGCCTGATAAAGTGTTTTAATGAAAATGTTTACTGAGCCTGTGTGTGTTATGAAACCTAAATATTCTTGTGGAAATCTGTAGAAGCACTGGCTTTCTGGACACAAATGATCTCATTTAAGACCAAACCTCTATCTCTGAACCAACCAGTGATTACCTGAGTGTATATAAGTTTAACCAGCATCTTTACTGGGGAATTGACTTTCCATTCTGTTCTGTTGTGGTATTATATACAGTGGACAGTCTAAAGCCCTTAGATGAAGTATAAAAATGAAGAGAAATCAATAGACTAGCAGCATTTGCTTGCTGAAGGACCATTACATTGTGGTCAGCTGGTGACAACAGCAGATCTTGCTGGTTTGGGGTCTCTGTGCACTCCCCGCCCCAACAGATCCAGACTAACTGTTCAGGGTGGTGTGGGAATGCATGCTCTCAGCTCCTGCAGGAACATGACAGCATTGGAATTCCTGTTACGATTTGTTTGGAGCCTCAGCTCTGTGAATCACTTACCTGCTGAATTGAGCAAATTGAAAGCGATCACATTTAGGGACGGCTGGTGGAGGCTGGTGCTTCCTGCTTCTTAATAACATCCTGAAAGCTAACGGGTTTCCCTGATGTTCCTCAAATCCATCCTGCCTACTTTTGCACAAATGAGCTCAGTTGGAGGTCAGGCTTATTGATGTTTAAATGAGTATATTTGGCTCGCTGTGGCATCTATCTAAATGAACACTGCTTTGGTGCATTGAAACTTAATGTTCACTCTGAGGCCAGGTAAAAGGGAAGGTTGTAGCATTTGAGTGAGGAGGAGGACATATGGAGATCATGTGTTCAAGTCAAAAGTAGCTGTTAATTGAAATGATGGCTTGACTATGTTATAGCAGATAATTTCAATGTTAGCATGGTGTCTTAGTATTCTATCGCTGTGAAGAGACACCATGATCACAATTCTTATAGAAGAAGACGTTTCATTGAATCTGGTTTACAGGTTCAGAGGTTTAGTCCATTATGGTCGTGGTGGGAAGGCAGACATGGTTCTGGAGAAGTAGCTGAGATTTCTACATCTGGATCAACAAACAGCAGGGAGAGAAAGAGCCACTGGGCCTGGCTTGAGCTTCTGAAACCTCAAAACCCTCCCCTAGTGACTCATTTCCTCCAATAAGACCATACCTATTCCAACAAGGCTACATATCCTAATCCTTTCAAATAATGACACTCCCTATGAGCCTACCAAGGCCATTTTATTCAAATCACTACATTGCACTCCCTGGCCCCATAGGCTTGTAGCCATATCGTAACATAAAACTGAATTCAGTCCAACTTCGAAAGTCTCTACAGTCTATCAAAAATCTCAACAATGTTTAAAGGTTCATCTTGTTTGAACAGCAGTTTGGGGGGGGTAATGTCAACTATTTTCTTCTTCTTGAAATAGTCTTTTCATATTTTCACTACATGTTCTTTTGCATTTCTTCTCTGACCTCACTGAATCTACCTCTACAGTCTCCTTGATTTTTTTCCTCTTCTCAGTACCTGCTTCTACAGAGCTCAGTCTTAAGTTTTTTCTTTTTGTCTCCCCAAGGTCTCCTTACTCTACTGAAGTCCCATATACTTGCATGCATCTTTCACACCAAATTATCTGATTTCATATCTTTAACCAATCTAGAACAAAATCTAATTTTCTATTTGACATTGCTATTTGTAGCCATTTCTAACTGAGTAATGAAGGTTCTGGTGATAGCCATGTTCCACTGTTCTCATAATTCTAGTATGTACCACCATCCTATTGTGAATCATATTTATTACCTGTGGTGGTTTGAATAGGAATGGCCCCCACAGACTCATGTGTTTGAATACTTGGGAGTGGCACTATGAGGAGGTGTGGCCTTGTTGCAGCAGATGTGGCCTTGTTGGAGGAAGTATGTCATTGTGGGGGCGGGCTTTGAGGTCTCATATGCTCAAGCTATGCCAGAGTGGCACACAGTCTCTCCTTCTGCTGCCTGAGGATCAAGATGTAGAACTCTCACTGTCCTCTCCAGCATCATGTTTGCCTGCATGCTGCCATGCTTCCTGCCATTATGAATGAACTAAACCTCAGAAACCATAAGCCAGCCCCAATTAAATGTTTTCCTTTGTAAGAGTTGCTGTGGTCATGGTGTCTCTTCACAGCAATGAAACCCTAATTTCTTCACAGCAATGAAACCCTAATTAAGACATTACCCTACTGCATATTGTCATACCACCACTATACATACTGTCTGTCACTCCATCTACCACCCTATTTTGTACCGTTGTATTCATCACTCAACTGTGTGCCATTGTATCCATCACCCTATTGTGTGCCATAATAGCCACCACCCTATTATATGTTATCTTGGCCACCACTCTGCTGTACACAATTGTATCCTTTACCGATATGCTATCATCTCATTATTCTTCCATGTACCATCCTATCCACCATCCTACTGTGCCATCATACCCACATCCTATGATGTTCCATTATGGTCCTTGGTCCTGACCTTAATTATCTTCCATGATGGCGAGTGCTGACATCTTCTACTTGGCTTTCTGTCTTTTGGTCTGACCTTTTTGTATATTATAATTTGTTGTATCCAAGTAGTAACTTCTTTGCTTGAAACCCCCCAAATTTTTATGCTGCCTATAGTATAAAACCCAAGCTGTCTATGTTTATCAGGCCCTAGTTGCTCTAGCTCTGTTTTTTGAAACCACACTTCCCTCCCAGTTCACCACAATCTGGTCATGACAGTTTTTCCCCATCTCTTGAATGAACCACACACTTTCTACATTTCAAGGATTTCATATGTGCTGTCCCATCAGCCTGGAGTGGTAATTTCATCTCTAAATTAATATTACCCTCTTAATCCATTAATGTCATATCCACCAGCAAATCCTTCTAACTTAATCTCTGTAATACAGCTTACCATATCCATGGCTATGGCCAGACCAATTCTCTGAGTGTTTTCTCTGGATTAGCAGATTATGCTTGCATTTCACCTATACACACAGGAACTACATGCTTCCATTGAACAGATGAGGAAACTGACTAATAATTCATTCATTTGATGCCTTCTTGTAGCATGAATCTTAAAAGATCTTATTAATTAAACAAACCAGGAGCCAGGTATTGGGGTGAACACTGGAAGATCAGAGAGACAGAACAGGCCACAGCTAACCTCACCTGGCCAACTTCTCAGCTGATTCTGTTTCCTCAGACTGGAAGCCTCTGTGTCCTCATCCGGAATGAATCCCAGCTGAACTGCTGCTAAAAGCTTACAAGTTTAACCAGCTAAAACTTTCTAGTTTCTGGTCTTCATGCCTTATATATCTTTCTGCCATCATTCCCTGGGATTAAAGGCTCACTTCTTGGGATTAAAGGCATGTGTCACCATGCCTGGCTGTTTCCAATGTGGCCTTGAACTCAAGAGATCCAGAGGGATTTCTGCCTCTGTAATGCTAGGATTAAAGGTGTGAATGCCACCATTTTCTAGCCTCTGTTTCTAGTGGCTGTTCTGTTCTTTGACCCCAGATAAATTTATTAGGGTGCACAATATTTTGGGGAACACAATACCACCACACCTTCTCTCCCTTTTGGTGTGGAAATATCTCTTCTTTTAAAAGGTCTTTGCTTGTAAATCACTCTGCAAAGATGCCTTCTTGATCCCCCACATATAAAATGTTACTTTAATTCTCATTTTACCTCATTATGACTTTTATAGCCTTAATTCTGTTTTCTTTTTTTTCCAGCTTGTGTTTCATTTGTGTGGACCAGTATTGGATTTCTCTCATTCACTGATATACTACCATGGTCCTACAAAGCACCCTATCTTTAAATTTTTTGCTGAAAGGGTCAATGAAAGGGTGAATGACTATCTTCCATGGAATTTAGGAAGAAGGAAGGGAAGAGCATAATATATGGAGACACTACATGAATCAAAGCTGTGATTCATGAGCTCACCTGATTCATACCATTGGATGATACACCAGTCTTTCTGAAAGCAATGATAATAAGAATTAAACAAAAAAAAGCCAAGGAAGATCTTAAGGAGAAGATTAGTTATTCATACATATTTATCTGATCATAGCCTAGGTTCTAACAGAACAGATTATCTACAAGGTATGTTCTTAGTGGGAGAAATGCATAGACAGAAGAATCAGGGTAAAGGAGTGCCCACCACAATGTGTCTTTGTAGGAAGTCTGGGAGTGAGTGAAAGTCAGCATTAGAAAGTCAGGCTGGGGCCCTGCTTGCCTAGGTACAGAGTGCAGATGCGAACAAATAAAGGAGAGAAGCTTTGGAAAATTTGTGTACAAGTAGTTTAGGGATTACCAAGACTCATAAAACCCTCCACATGTTATATATGTACAACTTATAGTTCAAGGTATTTGTTTTTATACCCTCAACTCACACCAAGGGAAGTTGCAAGAAATGTCTTTTCTCTGTGTTACTGTCCCCTTGGACACTGACCTGCAGTTTCAATGCCAGAAAAGCTAGGTTACATAAAGTTAGCATGTATTCTTTGATGGTAAGGACAACAAGGAATCTAGACAGTAAATTTAAAAGATTTAAATAATTGTTCAGGAATTTTTCACTTTGCACATTATAACACTATGACTTTATATAACTGTTAGATATCAACTGTTTCCTTATTGTCATATGAATTTTTGTATTTTATAGGGTTTTGTAATCTCTCTAAAGTACTTCTTGGCCTAAGGAAGGTACCTGTGGGTGTTTTTGTAAACTTGACAGAAGCTAGAATCATCTGGGAAGACAGAGCCCCAAGTGAGAAAATGTCTTTATCAGATTGGACTATAGGCAAGTTGTGAGACATTTTCTTGATTAATGATTGATGTGAGAAGACCCAGACCACTGTGTGTGGTGCCATCCCTGGGCAGGTGGTCCTAGAGTATGGTGGTTTGAATTAGAATGGTCTTCATAGATTCATATAATGGATTGTTAGTTACCAGGAAGTGGTGCTTATTTGGAAGGATTAGAAGGATTAAGATGTGTGACCTTGGTTTGCCTTGCACAAAACTCAAGTTCAAATGGATCAAAGATCTCAATATAAAACCAGTTACACTGAACCTGATAGAAGGGAAAGTAGGAAGTAGTCTTGAATGTATTGGCAAAGGAGACTACTCCCTAAATATAATACCAGTAGCACAGACACTGAGAGCAACAATTAATAAATGGGGCCTCCTGAAACTGAGAAGCTTCTGTAAGGCAAAGGACAAAGTAAATAAGGCAAACAACAGCCTACAGTATGAGAAAAGATCTTCACCAACTCCACATCTGACAGAGGGCTGATCTCCAAAATATATAAGAATTCAAGAAACTATACATCAAAGTACCGAACAATCCAATTAAAAAATGGGCTAAAGAGCTAAACGGAGAATTCTCAACAGAAGAATCTTGAATGGCCAAAAGACATTTAAGGAATTGCTCAACATCCTTAGTCATCAGGGAAATGAAAATCAAAATGACTCTGCGATACCATCTTATACCTGTCAGAATGGCTAAGATAAAAAACATTGAAGACAGCTTATGTTGGAGAGGATATGGAGCAAGGGAAATACTCCTCTACTCTTGGTGGGAGTACAAACTTATACAGCTACTTTGGAAATCAGTATGGCAGTGTCTCAGAAAATTGGCAATCAATCTTCCTCAAGATCTAGCTATACCACTCTTGGGCATGTATCCAAGGAATACTCAATCATACCACAAGGACACGTGCTCAGCTATGTTCATAGTAGCATTATTCATAACAGCCAGAACCTGGAAACAACCTAGATGCCCTCAATCGAAGAATGGATTAAGAAAACGTGGTACATATACACAGTGGAGTACTGCTCAGCAGTGAAAAACAATGACATCATGAGATTTGCAGGCAAATGGATGGAACTAGAAAATATAATCCTGAGTGAGGTAACCCAGACTCAGAAGGACAAACATGGTATGTACTCACTCATAAGTTTATACTAGTTGTAAAGCAAAGGATAACCAGACTGCAACCCACAGCTCCAGGGAGACTAGCTGGCAGGGAGGACCCAAAGAGGGACTCATGGGTCACCCTGGGAAGAAGAAATAGATGAGATCTCCATGAGTAAACTGGGGATGAGGGGTGGGAAATGGAGGGTAGGGGATAGGGGATGAGAACATAAGGGAATGGGATGGTCAAACTGGAGCAGGGATGGTGTGGGAAAGCGATGAGAGAGATACCATGACAGAGAGAGACATCATGGGAATAGAGAGAAACTGGGTGCTAGGGAAGTTCCCAGGAATCCACAAGGATGACCCCAGCTTAGACTACTAGAAATAGTGGAGAGGGTGCCTGAACTGGCTTACCCCAGTGATCAGATCAGTGAATATCCTAATTGTCATCATAGAGCCTTCATCTAGTAACTGGTGGAAGCAGATGCAGCGATCCACAGCCAAACACCAGGCTGAGCTTTAAGGAGTCCAGTCGAAGAGAGAGAAGAGGGATTCTATGAGCAAGGGGCATCAAGATCATGATGGGGAAATCTACAGAGACAACCAAACCAAACTAGTGGGAACTTACGAAATTTAGATCAACAGCTGTGGAGCCTGCATGGGACTGGACTAGGCACTCTGCATAGAGAGACAGTGGTGTAGCTTGATCTGCTTAAAGGACCCCTGACAGTAGGATCAGAATCCATCCCTGGTGCATGAGCTGGCCTTTTGGAGCCCATTCTATGATGGGTCACCTCACACAGCCTTGAGGCAGGGGGAGGGACTTGGGCCTGATCATAGTAGCATTATTTGTAACAGCCTCCTGGAACCTGGAAACAACCTCAACCGAAGAATGGATTAAATGTACTAAATGTACTTCCCCATGGGAGGCTTTAACTTCTTGTAGGAAGGAATGGGGGATGGGTTGGGAGCAGGAGGCTGGAGGGGTGGGAGGAGGGAAGAGGGGGAGATTTGACTGGTATATAAAATGAATAAAAAAATTTTCTTAATTAAAAAAAAAAAGAAAAAAAAAAGATGTGTGGCCTTGGTTTGCCTTGTCCAACTTCAATGTGATGTTTTTTGTTTTATCTTATATTTTATTTTGTCCTGTTTGGTTGTTATCTCTTGGAACTCTGTTCTTTTCTAATGACAGACAGAAAGTAAGTGGATATAGATGGTAGGGGGGTGTAGAGGAACTGAGAAGATTTGAGGGAGGGGAACTGTAATCAGGATATATTGTACGAGAATCCATTTTTAATGAAAAGGAAATAAAAAGGAGATATGACCTTGTTGGAGGAAGTGTGTCACTGAGGGTTGGCTTTGAGGTTTCAAAACTTCATGCCATGCCCATGTCTGTCTGTCTGTCTGTCTGTCTGTCTGTCTCTCCTCTCTTTCTCTCTGCCTATAGATCAGGATGTACTATAGATCAGCTCTCATCTACTGTTCCAACATCTGCCTGTATGCTGCCATGCTTTCTGCCATGATGACAATGAATTAAACCTCTAAAACTGTAAGTAAACCACCAATTAAATGCTTTCTCTTATATTAGTTGCCTTAGGCATGATGTCTCTTACAGCAATAGAACAGTGAGTAAGACAAAAGTTAGTACTAGGTGAGCTGTTTTGCCCTGAGGTACTAGGTGAGCTGTTTTGCCACCCCCTTTATTCATTTAGCATCAGGCTTTTCTTTAAATTTATCTTCTCAAGCACTGGAACTTCTGTTCTCTACATTACACATCCTGGTGCTCCTTTCCCCTCAAACTGTACATTTTTTATTTCTCTTTGTCTAGCTTTCTCCCTTTCATAAGAGTGACCACTAATAATAACACAATACAGTCAATACTAGGCTGTCTTGAAATCTCCTCTGCAAATGCCATTAATCCAAAACTCTTCAATTTAGCCTCTGGAAGATTTTTTGAGGGCAGAAAGCAGCCACAGTCTTTGCTAAAAATATCACAAGAACAATCTCCAGGTCACTTACTAATATTCTTTCTCTCTGGAACTTTTTGAACTGTTCTCTACATTTCAAATCACCCTCAGTACTGTCTTTCATGTTAGGATAGCCCATTAAGTTCCACTTGACGTATCCAGTTGTTTCCCTAGTCCAAAGCCATAAAATCATCCATATTCCTTTAACAAACAGCACAGTCAGGTCTGTCACAGTGATATCCTGCTTCCAGATACCAACTTAATACATTGTGTATATAAGAAAGTAGGCTGACCAGGCAGTGGTGGCGCACGCCTTTAATCCCAGCACTCAGGAGGCAGAGGCAGGTGGATCTCTGTGAGTTCCAGGCCAGCAGAGCGAGTTCCAGAACAGGTCCCAAAGCTACACAGAAAAACCCTGTTTCAAAAGCCAAAAACCAAAAACCAAAAACCAAACTAAAAAACAAAACAACCACAACAAGTAAAAAAACAAAAACAAAAAAAGGGAAAGAAAGTAGGCTGAGCAAGCAAGCCAATCAGCACCATTGTTCCACGGTCTCTGCTTCAGTTCCTGCCTCCAGGTTCCTTCCTTGAGCTCCTCTGTTGGCTTCCTTCAATGACTGATTGTAGTCAGAACGTATAAGTCAAGCAAACCCTTTCCTTGCCCACTGTATTTTTGGTTACCATTTTATCCAAGCAACAGAAAGTTAAAGTAGGACCCTTTGCTATGCGCACGCAAGCGAGGTTCCTCAGGCTCGGCAACATCACTGGGTGTCCTGTTCTTGTTTTCACTAGTGCAAGGGTGGAGGTGCTTGTGTGACCCGGAACTGGTGCACAGACAGCTGGGGGCACCCTTTTCTTCAGGCCAATGCCTTTATCTTTGTCAGCCGTTTTGTCCTCCGGAAGACTAAGCTGGGTTCATAGAGGAGGAAGGCTGCTGTAGCCATGATTCTGCCTCAAGTTTCCTGAGGCCTGAGGGAAAAGAGTATTTATTGTTAGCTCCTGGAGAGATGCAGTCCAACCCTAAAAAGTTATTAGATGGTGTCAGAGGGAGGCTGCTTCCCAGCTGGACTCTCTCCACACAGGATGGACACCTGCTCAGAGGCTCAGCACACCTAGGTGGTAGCACTTCCTTTTCTCATCTAAGTTCCCAATTTCCCTCCCTTGTCTTTTCCGTTTAAAGGGAAGGTTAAGTTGTACACACTGACCGTTCTCAGATGTAGCATAGTGATTCCTGGGAGTGTCTCAAAGCCACTCAGGGGTTCATGAGATAAGGCTATTTTCAAAACCACCCTGGAGTGTGAATTCTTTTAAATATTCCTGTCTTCTCATTGTATGCAGAGGGGTTCCTGGGAGCTGCATGCCATGCACTATTGTAAGAGAGGGAGGAAGCAACAGACATTAAAAAAAAATCTAACTGATGGGCTGGGTGTGCAGGAAGAAAGTCACAGGCCTAACCCGCACCCCATGGCCTGGGTGGGTGGGCAGAACAGGGCAAGACAGCCACAAGCTCACCAGGTGCCCTGCAGCCTGGGCAGGCGCTACTATGATGAAGAGGTCTATGGTGGAGCAATGGGAGAGAAGGAGAAGCAGAGTGGTTCATGCACTATGGCGAGAAACAGAACTGAAGACAGGCTGATGTGGGTGACCTATGCTGCCCCCTGGGGCCATGTGATGTTCAGACCTGTGCTGCCACTGCTGAGGGCCATGTCTGGTTCTGTGGCCCAACTGCAGCTGGGATCTGTGTTGATGTCCAAGGTCCGTGTTACCACTGGGGGCCATGGGAGAGTTGGCTCTGGTGGCCTGGGCACCAGAGAACCTGACCCTTGCCTGAGGGGAGTGGTCCCAGTGGAGGCCCAGATGGACCAACTCAGCTACCACACGAAGGGCTTTGAGTTTCTCCCCACCCCCCAGCATCTACCACATCTATGACCTGCTGGAGCATGTGAAGGGACTGGTCCTTTGGAACCATAGCCACAGGATCTCCATGACTTGGGGCAACAGCAGGATATCAGAGAAGTCTCAGTGAATGTCCAATATTGATGATGTATCAGAAGCCAGAGGCCTTGAAGCAGACCAACAACTCATTGCAATGAACATTTGCAAGTAAAACTGTTAGGACAAAAGGGTCTACTGCATGGCACACTGCAGCTCTCAAGACCACTGTGAAAAAAGAATAGCCGGGCAGTAGTGGCACACACCTTTAATCCCAGCACTCGGGAGGCAGAGGCAGGCGGATCTCTGTGAGTTCAAGGCCAGCCCGGTCTACACAGCGAGATCCAGGAAAGGTTCAAAGCTACACAGAGAAACCCTGTCTCGAAAAACCAAAAGAAAAAAAAAAAGAAATGAAAAAAGAATATATGATGGAGAATCGGGAAAGACAGAGGAGTAAAATTTTTTTATTGTTGTTTTCTTTTGGAGGGTGGAGGCTACAAGTATATAGGGTGGACATGGAAGGACTGAGAAATAAGAGGAATTGGGTTACATGATATGAAATTCCCAAAGAATCAATAAAAATCATGTTTAAAAAAATGTAAATGGCATCATCCTTAATGAAAGTACTTTTACTTAAAATATACCTTAAAAAATAAAATATACATTAACATGTGGTAGGTTTATTATAATTATATTCAAATAAATATATGTTTAAAATATTCATTATTTAAAATTGTGGCTATGATTAATTCTTACTTACATTTCTATTCCTATAACAAAACACCAAGGCTACTTGCAAAATAAAGCATTTAATTGGGTTTACAGTTTCAGAAGGTTAAAATCCATAATGGTGGAGCAAAGGCATGGTGCTGGGAACATCTGAGAACATTCATATCTTGACCTGTAAGCAAGAGGCAGAAAGAGAGGAGAGAGAGAGAGAGAGAGAGAGAGAGAGAGAGAGAGAGAGAGAGAGAGACAATAAACTCTAGGAATAACTCCAGTCTTTTGATACCTCAAATCCCACTCCCAGTTACATACTTTCTCCATCAAGGCCTCACCTCCTAATCTTTCCCCAAAAGTTCCACCAACTGGGAATCAAGTATTCAAACACATGAGCCTATGGGGGCCATTGTCATTCAAACCACCACATTCTATGCCCTTGGCTCCCATAGGCTTATGGACATATCATAATGAAAAATGCGTTTAGTTCAACTTCAGAGGTCCCCATTTTCTTTCCCAGTCTCACTACTTTTAAAGTTCAAAGTTCAAAGTCTCTTCAGAGACTCAAGGCAACCTCTTAATTGTACCACCCAATAAAACAAAAAAGCAAATTATATACTTCTAACATACAATGGGGTAGAATATATATCGTCACCCTAAAAGGGAAGAATCAGAGCATAAGGAATACATATTAGACCAAAGAAAGTTCAAAACCTAGCAGGGGAAACCCCACATCCTGTAACACAAGGTCCGATGTCGGAGGGCTTGTTCTCTTTAAGCTTTGCTGATTGTAGCACATCTCTTGCTCTTGGGCTGCTTCCATCCCCTGTGGGCAGCTCTCCTCGGCAGGTATCCCACAGCTCTGGCACCTCTAACATTTTGGGATCTCCAGTGCAATCCAGGTTTCACTTTTGCAACTTCACACAATGGCCTCTCAGAGTCTATGTAGGAATTCTTCTGCCATAAGTCTGGTCGCAGTGGATTTCCTTAACCACAGAGGGAGATTCCACAATCCCTTCATAACTGGATCCTGTATAACTCTAAAGCCAAAACCATGTGGCCAACACTGCTGAGTTCCATTGCTCACTTGGGATGAAGCCTGGCTCTGCTGAATCACATGTCAATAGCTTCTTTTTTTGTTGTTGCTTTTTAGGAGCAGAAAATTCCTTAGGCCTTTTCTTTTCACAGGATGGAAGCTTACCAATATAGGGTCAAGCCCTGAGGGTACCCCTCTCTATTCCATTTTGGATCAGGCCTCTTTTAATCATCTTATCTCTCTCAACACAAACTTTGGCTCCAACATAAAATTTCCTGGTACTTTAAAAAAATCTTTTTATTTTCAAATTGTGCATTTTCTATTTCTTTTTACCTCACTTGTTCTTTTTCATTGCAGATCTGCAAAAGAGTAATTGCAATTAACCATGCCACAGAATCAATATTAGGCTGTCTTGAAATCTCTACTATGAAAGAAATGAGTCCATTATTTTTCAGCTTAGCCTCCGGTAAGCTCCTGGGATGAGGGCAGAAAGCAGTCACACTCTTTGCCAAAATATCCGGAGTGGTCTCTAGCCCAGGTGCTAATACTGTTACCCTCTGAAACCTCTTGAGCTGGGCCTGCATAGCCCACATTGCTCAGTAATAATGCTTCCAAGTCCCAAGCAGGATGGCTCACTAATCCCCACTTACAGCATTCAATTGCTTTTCTAGTCAAAGCTCCAAAGCCTTCCACAGCTGTCCAAAGAATAACATACTCGTGTTTATTACAGCAACAGCCCACTCCCTGACATTAACTTCTGTCTTAGTTATTATTCTACTGCTGTAACAACAACAACAACAACAATGAAACTATGAATAAGGCAACTTATAAAATAAAGCATTTTGCTGGTCAGTGGTGGTGAACACTTTTAATCTCAGCACTTGGGAGGCAGAAGAAGGTGGATCTCTGTGAGTTTGATACCGGCCTGTTTACAAAACATGTTCCAGGATTGCCAGGGCTGTTACATGGAGAAACCCTGTCTTAAAAGACAACAACAACAACAAAATCATTTAATTTGGCTTATAGTTTCAGAGGTTTAGAGTCCATGATGGTGGAGTAAAGTTATGGTGATGGGAATAGCTGAACTGAGAGCTCACATAGTGACCCATAATCAAGAGGCAGAGAGAGAGAGAGAGAGAGAGAGAGAGAGAGAGAGAGAGAGAGAGAGAGAGAGAGAGAGAGACAGAGAGAGACAGAGAGAGACAGAGAGAGACAGAGAGAGACAGAGAGACAGAGAGAGTTAGTTCTGGGAATTGCAGGAGTCTTTTGAAACCTCCTCAAACCCCAAAGTCCACCCCAGTAATTTCAAATCTCCAACAAAGCCACACATTCTAACCATATGAGCCTATTGGGACCATTCCTATTCAAATCATCACAGTTGTTAGCAATGACAAATCCTATGGAAAATAAAAAAGAGACCTCGCTAAACAAAACCTATTATTGTGTACCTCAGTGTCTTAGTTAGGGTTTTATTGATATGAAGAGACACCATGTCCATGGCAACTCTTAAAAAGGAAAACATTTAATTGAGGGTAGCTTACAGTTTCACAGATTTAGTCTGTGATTGTCATGGCAAGAAGCATGGCAGCATGCAGCAGACTGGAGAAGGAGCTGAGAGTTCTACATTTTGATCCCTAGGCAGCAGGAGACTGTAAGCCACACTGGGCATAGCTTAAGCATATATGAGACCTCAAAGCTTGCCCCCACAATGACACACTATTAAACAAGGCCACACTTACTCCAATGAGGCCACACTTCCTAATAGTGCCACTCCCCATGGGCCAAATATTAAAACACATGAGTTTATGGGACCATTCCTATTTAAACTACCACATTCAGTAAGTTTTTTAAGACAGTAAAGAGACCTCTTCTCTGATAGATAGCAACAGTCATCTTGGGTGCAGGAGTAGTTAGAATACAAGGTGGTAGATTGGCGAGAGAATCCTATTAGACTACTACCTACCTAAACAAGCCTGGACTCTGCAATTCTACAGTTAGTATGTGGCAGCAATTTAATAAAGTTTCAGTATTAAAAGCTGGCAGGTGAATGGTGAAAATACAACTCATGTACTGGGATATTAGCTTAGTCAATAAAGGTCTTTACCTCAGAATTTGGGTTTTTCAAAAAAGCCAGGCATAGTGACTGCCCACAGTTGTAGTCCCACAGCCGGGAGTGTGGAGACAGGCAGATTCCTAGGGCTCATGGACTATCAGCTCTGTTGGTGTGCTCCAGGCCAGTGAGAGATCCTGTCTCAATAAACATGATATATAGCACCTGAAGAATAGAAGTTCCATATGGAGCACTGGAAGCACACACACACACACACACACACACACACACACACACCACAAACATACACACACACATACACACACACCACACACATACACACACGCACACATACAGCACACATATACACACATGCACACATGCACACACACATATACACATACACACACACACACTTCATCTAGCACAAAATACATTTGATATGGAATTCAGGGTCTAATTAGGGATGGTCCTGTTACCTGCCTTGTAGGTGAGCTTTCATTCATTCAGATTTCAGTTCGTTAGTTTACTGAACAGGCATTTATTGAGTACCTATTGTATGCCAAGTACTAGGTCACAGTTCATGATTAATTTGCCCATCCCCAAATAGGAAGTGCCAATAAACCATAAAAGCCTTTCTAGTAGTGTCTTTTGGATAGTACAGATGTTTTTCTCATTGCCTGTCTTGGATGAGCCAACATTAGAAGAGAGAGAGAGAGCTTTCCTCAGGCAAGAAGCATGATCTGCTTTAAAGTTTCTCCAGAAACGTCAGTGGTGGATGGTCAATTGCCTTGGTGTTTTACAAATAGAAATGGTGAACGCATATGAAAAAATCTAAAGCATGACATCAGCTAGCTCAATCATATTTCCTAGATTCATTCAGTATCGGACTCCAATTGAATAATTTCAATCAGGGGAACTTGGAAGACCTACCAATCTCTCTTCCCTAACATAAAGATAATATTCCAAGGCCTTAACTTGAGAGAGCTGAGAGGTATTGCAGCCTGCGCATAAGCTGGGAAACTGTTTCATTACTCTAAATGGTCTGTGACTGTGGAAAAATGGATGTTCTGTTCCTCGAGTCATTTGTTTGCAACTTCCATTCTGGCTGGTGAAGTCTTAAACACTAACGCTCCATATGCCGACATCTCGGAGATTTGGGCGGTCAGTATCCCAGCTATGTTAGTTTCCCGAAGAATACGTTACAGTAAAAAGTGATCCCCAAATCTCAAAAGTTTGTAAAAAAAAAAAAAGTCTTGATTACATTTCAGAATGGTCATAGGTTAAAATGTTCCTATTCTTACTCCAAATGTCCTTTTTTCCCCTTTAAACCAAGGTGTGGGCTGGAGAGAAGGCTCAGTCAGGAAAGCATTTGTTGTGCAAGCATGAAGACCTGAGTTTGAATCCCCAGTGCTCACATGAAACATCAGGTATAGAAGCTTGCATGTGTGCTTCTGGGGAGGCGGAGACAGTACATTTCTGAAGCTCGATGGCAGCCAGTCTGGCAGATCCTGTCAGGCTCCATGTTCAGTGAAATATAATGTTTCAATAACTAAGGTTGAGATCACCTGAGGAGGACACCTGATGCCAACCTCTGGTTTCTGTGCACATTCACCCCTCCCCGAAAATAAATACAGGTGGAGGAAACAGATGATATTTGTGGTCACTGTTTTTATGAGATGTGGTTGAAACATACAATAGCTGTTACACACACAGAACATGGCAGGGGTTGCTTTGGTTCACATACAATTGGGCAAACCAAGTCACATGCAGGCCAATGGCATCAGTGAAGTAGGGAATACACTCCTCTCACGGGGCTTCTGTAAAGGGCCCAGCCATGCTCTCTGATGCCTATTTCTCTTACAGAAGAAGAGTGCAAACATTTGAGAATTAGCATGAGCTCACACACTATTTGCAAAATTGACTAAGAAAGCTTTCCTTACACACTTCATTTTACTTTGTGATATCTGAGGAAGGAAGAGGATCTTCCTTGATTTTATAAATGTGAAAGCATGCTTATAACTTGCTAAGGCAGTCTGGCTCATTTCTTAGCATCAGAGTTATTCTGTTTTCTGACATGGATTAAGGAAAATGAAAGACATAGGCCTCCCAAACAGAAGCAAACAGCCACACTGGAACATTGCTCTTGTCCCTGACGTCTCATTAGGGACCAAGACGTCTGACTAAGATGTGTTTTCCTTTTCCTCTCAGAGAGTCTTCCCTGTGGATCCCCTACCTGTCGTGTTTCTGAGTTGGGAGGGCAAGTGTAGATGATGCTTTGCCATTGAATTCTAGACAAAAACATTTGAGGAAACAGCCTGGGAATGCAGACTATACTCGTAACCCCTCCCCCAAGCTCTTTCTTCTGTAATTTAGATCATCAATGCCTTGCACCTGGGCTACTCCAATAGTCTCCTAATTGGCCTCTCTTTCTCTATAGTTTTACCCTGATAATATATTCTCCACTTGAGAAATCTTTCTAACGTATGAACTAAATCTTTTTACCTTTCTATAAACATTATCCTTCATTCTTTACCTTTTTGAATTAAAATTTAATTGCCTGGCCGGGTGGTGGTGGAGCATGCCTTCAATCCCAGTACTCGGGAGGTGGAGCCAGGTGGGTCTCTGTGAGTTTGAGGCCAGCCTGGTCTACAGAGTGAGATCCAGGACAAGCACCAAAACTACACAGAAAATCAATGTCTCAAAAAACAAAACAAAAAATTAATTGCCTGATAGTATTCTTTTTGTAGGGATGGATTTGAGTATAACACACACACACACACACACACACACACACACACACACACACACACACACATAATATTTTCCCCAAAAGTTTCTCAGTTAGTGGCAGTGAATGCACATCATCCTAGTGAATTAAGAGATTAAGGGTCAAGACCTACTAAGCTCTCCACATCTAGTTGCTGGCTGCCAATTTCATCAGCCACACTTGGCCACTCAGCTCCACCCTTTATCAGCACCTGTTCCCTGTGCTATCGCTCGGCCAAATGACACTCAGTTCCCCAATCAGTTTTCCTGTTCTTCAGCTAAGTGGTGTCCATCCCTGGGATGCTTTTCACTGTTCAGTCATGTGGGTCCTCTGTGAAGCACGAAGTATTTCCAAAGTCACACTTGGACTCCTTTGTTACCTTCCTCCACCTTGGCATCACACCACTTTAACCTCTGCATTGCTCTCTTTGGCTTTTGTTCTGGTCTTTCTGCTAGATAAGATCAAATTCTGTCTGAATTCTCTCTCCAGACGGACAACAGCACCTGAGAAGCAGCAGAGTCTTGACACATCTTTTTGAATGAATTAACACATGATAGAGAAAAAAACAATGTCAGGCTGTAGGTAAGGGTTGGATAAAATATAGACTATGATTAAGTGAAGTCCACACTGAGGTTTGAGATTTGCATTAAGATAACAGAGAGTACTTCCACATCTTGTATTGTGAGAGAGTTGACATGCTCTTAAGTGAAAAGTCATTGTTAGGTATATTCAAGAAGAGATAGAAGGACCTTAGTGTGGACTTCTCGACCTTCTGGACAGGATCATAGGCCTTTTATAGACCATTCCTGCCGGTGCTACGTTTAGAGATGTCACCATGCCATCTGGGGTTAGCCATCTACCCTAAGCAGGCAGGTATGCAATGGTAAGGTTAAACAGTTCCATGTTGCCTGCCATTTTACATCATTGATTAACTAGAAAAATTAAATTCCCATTCAGGTCTCTCAGCATGGTTGAAAACTGCTTCAGGTATGTAGAACTGTACTCCAGGCAGGAGGGAGTAAAGCCATTCCCTGGGAATGACATGTTTAGTAACCTCAGTGAGTGATGCAAGCCTTGCACCCGGGATGCTGGTGGGAACTAGGCAAGCAGTGGTAAGAAGAGCATGGCAAACAAGCACGTGTCTCCTTTCTTCTGTGACACAGCGCCACTCAGAAGACAACGCTTCCATGTTAGCATCTGGCAGACTCGAGTTCAAATACTTGACTCCGTCACTCAGGAGCTTCGTTACCTGAGACAAGCTACTTGTTATTCCAGCTTTGTAGCCTTGTTTTTCCTCTGTGCCGTGTGTGGAGGACTTCTCAATTCTCTACATTGCATTTTATCTGCTTTAATTTTGTTATGTATTTTCATTTTGGGCACGCGCGCACACACACACACACACACACACACACACACACACACACACACACACACACAGAGTCTTAGTTACTGTTCTATTGCTCTGAAGAGACACCATGACCAAGGCAACTCTTATTTAAAAAACAAAACAAAACAGTTATTGAGGTGTGGTGGTTTGATTGAAAATGGCCATAGGCTCATAGGGAGTGGCGTTATTTGAAAGGATTAGGGTGCATGGCCTTGTTGGAGTGGGTGTGGCCTTACTGGAGGAAGTGTGCCACTGGGGGGTGGGCTTTAAGGTTTCAGAAGCTCAAGCCAGGCTCAGTGGCTCCCTCTCTTCCTTCCACGTGTGGATCCAGAATAGAACTTCCAGCTACCCCTCCATCACTATGCCTGCCTGCATGCCACTATGCTTCCTGCCGTGATAATAATGGACTGAACCTCTGAACTGTAAGTCAGCCCCAGTTTTCCTTTATAAGAATTGCTGTGGTCATGGCGTCTCTTCACAGCAATAAAACTTAACTAAGACGGGGGCTTGCTTACAGTTTTAGAGGGCTAGTCTATTATTAGCATGGTAGAGAGACCTGAATCAGCCAATGAGGTAGGAAGGGCAGCCATGGCCTCCACAGTCTGTTCCAGTGCCAGGCAGATTGGGGTGCAGCCTTGGCCTCAGTAGTTAGCTCCCAGGGTTCACCCATTGCACCCGTAGCCTCAGGGGGAAGGAAATGAGTTCAACCTGTCTTCAGACACGTTTGTATTGATTCTGTCAGTTTCTTTCTGCTTGCTGACAGGAGATAGATGACTCAAAACGCAGCTGGGCACAGCGCATTACGTCCCCATCTCAGGGCTCCTAAATCATTTCAAAATTTTAAATTCCCTAATCAATATTTTATCTGGAGATCAAGACAGTGAACAGGCTAGCTTTTCTCAGCTATGTGTTCTCACCCTGGTACTCAAAGGCCAGTCCTATCTGCAGGGAACTGCTGACTGTGTTTTCCCCAAGGCTGCTCATTTAGGTTGGGTGAGGCCAGGAGGTCCACAGGAATTACGTGGTTCCAGTGTAGTACTTCTTTCAGGACCCGTAGAGGCTTAGCCTGTTACACACTTTCCATCAGAGTAGCTTCCTCCCAACTGATTTCTTCATTCCAACTGGCTAGCACAGTGCTGGTGTGGCTCCCAATGAACAAGTGTCGACTCAAGTCTAGGGGGGAGTGCAGGGTGATTTGAAGGGTATTGCAAGCAGAAGAGTTGGGTGGGAGAGGGTTTATAATATAGACCAGCCAATGTCAGTGGTTCATGAGCAAACATCTGGCATCAGGGCCTTTACTCTTTACCTGCTTGGGAAAGTCACACCATGTGTGGGCATCTCTGAAAGCTGCAAAAGTCTTCCTTGTTTGGACATGAAACCTGATTCTGTAGTTTCTGCCCATTAGTCTTTGGTGAGATCCCAGGTACCTCTGCTCTATCAGCAGAGTGCTCTTGAGAACCAGGGAGCTGTCCCTGCACCCAAACATGGGGCTGCTTGTATACTGCAGGAAGCAGAGAGAAGCTGTCAGATCTGAGTAGTGGGGTTCTTGTGACACACAGTGTAGGTCTGGTTTTAGCTGTCAGAGTTGCTACAGCTTGCTTTCCCAAGGAAATATGCCCAGAATTCTGAGTCAGCATTATTTTAATCTTCCTAGACTAGTAGGAGGTTTTGCCATGAGCAGAGAAAGCAAAGATTGGATATTTCCCCTGAAATGGTCTCTGTAACAAAAGCAGGGATCATAATGATGCTTTTTTATGCTTTCCCATTGCCCTTTCTTAGCATGGGTGCTCTTGTCAGAGTTCTGACTCACTCTAGAGAATGGGTACTTGTCTGAGACTACTTTGTCAGCAAGAACTCAACTCTACCCATCTTCTTCAGATACTGAGCTGTAGACAAATTTCCAAACAGTCTTATTAAATAAGAAACACAGAGCCAAATACAGGGGTAATAGCCGAAGAGATCAGAGCAACAGCGAATAGCCACTGATTAACCTTAGCTTACCACCACGCCATAGCTTCCTCTGAGAGAGCTTCTTCCTGTCTAACTTGCACTTTTATTGCCTTCCTATTCTGCCTTCTCACTGGCTCTAAGCCCAGCCACATCACTTCCTCATCACTGCCTGTCTATACAGACCTTCAGGTCTCTATGGTTGGTACTGGGGTTAAAGGCTTGTGTCACCATGCTTGGCTGTGTCCTTGAACACACAGAGACTCTGCCTGCCATGTGGTCTGATTAAGGTCATGTGCTACCGCTGCCTGACTTCTGTTTTATGGCTTGTTATGACCTCTGATCTCCAGGCAAACTTTATTTATTAACATACAAATAAAAATCACATTTCAGCACAAATAAAATATCACCACACTGGGCTTACACACTGTGCATAACTTCAAGCTTCCCTCTGCTCCTCAGGCCTGCTTGTGCATCCAAACTGTCTGGACGCTTGTCAGAACACACACTCAGAGATTCTTATTCAGTACGTCATGGCAGGACCCATCAACTACAGGCCTGGCAAGTTCCCTAACCCCCTGGCTAGTTCCACAGCTCTCTGCTCCACAGGCTGATAACTCCAGCCTGGCCCAGGTGGCCAAGGCTGGATGTCATTTTCCCGACTCTCTGAATTCTGGGAAGTAGGAAGTAAAGCATAGTGCAAAGCCGGTGTGACCAGCTTACTCAATGTCACCATACCACAAGAAACAGCCACGCTTCTGATTTTAGGGTGTTTCTTCTGTATAGAGCCGAGTATGTCTCTGGCTTCCTGCTAGACTCTGACCTCCATGGGGTAGAGGTTTCATCTGTCTTGTCTTTACTGTTGCTCCAAAGGTAGCTAGTGGGGTTGCAGTTTGGTTCTAACTCAGATGTAGAGATCTGTGATACGGCTTTGTTTGTTTATTTTTATAGCCATCACTAGTCCCATTTGGAGGTAGTTTAGTAAAACACTGGTTTAATTTCTAGTCGCTTCAGTATTTACTTCGGCAATTAAAATTCAGTCATTACAGAATTCGTACTTTGTCTCAGGACCACGTTCTTTCTCACGTACTCTTCTCCCCTCTTCCACCTAAGTGGAATAGCTCTGTGCAGAAAGAAGCTTGTGGCGTCTGTGGGATCATGGCAACGAAAGCCAGGAAGCAGAGTTCCACTTGGTTCTTACGATGGTTTTGGTCCTGGCTGGGCCCCCACGAGCAGCAGTGGCCAAAAGTGTTCTGGATCAAAATCCTCAGTTCTCACTGCCTTGGTTGCCAAGTATCGATGGCTGGTGTGGTTTATGACTTGATCTCTTGGGTCACCTCGTGTGACTCTGATTTAAATTCTTTAAAGCATCTGTGCCCTCTTTTGTCTCCTTTCTTGTTACTGTGAACAAATACCTGACAGGAAGCCACTTAAGGGCGGAAGTGTTCATTCATTCTGGCTTTCAGTTTAGAAGGGATACAGTCTATCTGTCGTGGTGGGGAAGTCTTGGGGCAGGAGTCACGGTTCCCTCAGTCTGAAAGGACAGATTAGATAAGCTATACAACCTCAACACCCACCACAGCGATCGTTCCCCCAAGGATTCCACGACCTCCCCCAAAAGAGCACCACCAGCTGGGGGACATTTCACATTCAACTACAATGTGCAATGACTCAGTAGTGACACTGCTCTAGAATTCCCACGTTGCAACGTATGTGTGTGTGCGTGTGTAACTGGCTAACTCACCTCCTTCAGTGGAATCTGGGCTGCTCTGGAGAGAGAAGGTTCTTCCCCCTTGGCATCCTGCCAGGCAATCATGTGGACAGGGACTGTGACTAGAGTACCTGGGTCCTCGCAGGCCTCTTCTCCGTCTGTGGCTCCCTTCCTCTCTGCTCTGTGCCCTGAGCTCTCCTCCAGCAGCAGAGGCATCCACTGCAGCTTAGCTGTGCTGTCTGCTTCCTGGAACTCAGCAAGACTCTCATTTTCTCAAGTGCCTGGCTCCTGCGCAGGAAAAGCTAGGGTCATCTAGATTACTGTTTTTCTTGTGAATTTAAAAGGTTAAACTTGAATGTCAAGCCCATTACGTCTTAGAAAGCTTCACCTCTTATTTCCCCCACCCCAAAGCCATGGGCTGAGGGTAGTGGGCAGGTGTACAAGCAGGTTACAAAACTACTAGGAACGAAGAGGACAGTATATGCCATTTTAACTACTTTAAATATAATATATTTTACAATTTATATTCCATTTTACTGGATAATTCCAGTGTTTGTGCCATAACTTAAAACATGTCCTTATACCAAGGGACAGCATTTATTTCATTTATTGAATTGAAAGTGTTTATCAATTTCCATTTTCTAATAAAAAGAAAATTTATCATCTAGCTAGTTTTTTCTTTCCTAGAATAAAGGGTTTTTTAAAAATGTATTTTTTTGGTGTGTGTGTGTGTGCTTATGTGTGCATGTGTGTGTATCTGTGTTCATGTGTGCTGTGTGTTTCACGTGCATGGAAGCCAGAGGTCAGTCTTGTTCCCTATGCCATCTACAGTGTTCTAGATTTCTCAGTGACCTGGAACTCATTTTTCTTGGCTATGCCGGCTGGCCAGTGAGTCCCAGGGGTTCACCTGTCTCTTCCTTCCCCGAGCTGTGATTACAAGCTCACACCACCACGTCTGGCTTTTGACATGGGTTCTAGAAAATCAAATGCAGATCCCCATGCCTCCATGGCAAGACCTTTACCAAATGAACTGTCTTCCCGGCCTAGGAGTCTTCCTTGTTGAGAGAGGCTGAACTAATACATAGCGTGAAATGTTGAGAAATACAGCAAGAAATTACTAGGAAAGTATCCCTGCATCTTCTCCTTCTTCCCCCTTCCCTCTTCTTCTCTGCCATTCTCTTATCCCTTCTCCCTTTTCTTGGGGATTATTAATATGGTTTTGGGTTTCTTTCTCTCGTGAACTAGCCAGAAGTGATAAGACCCCCAAGGTCTGGAGTCTGACTTGGGAGGGTCAAGAGATTCTACTTGGACTTCATACCCGACTTTCATGCCCCACTGTGCTGTGCCTGTGCTCTTCTGTTGGGGAGATGGAGCACTGGTCCAGTCCAATCTGTTGTCTTGCTGGGTCCTTATTTGTGCCACGCATTGCTCCCACAAGGACTGGATAGTAGTAAGCAACTGTCAGGCTAGACTCTAGTCCATCATATTTCAAAAGTGTGAGTCAAAGACAATGAAGACATTAGACCCCAAACTCAAAAGGGACCCTTCTCCAGGTAAGGGGACAAGTGGAAATGGCTAAAGACACAATCAACTACATCATTGAGCAGCAAGTATTGCAGCAGAGACAAGTGTCCAGCCCTAGGGCACCTCAAGGTCACCTGAGCCTGCCTGCCTGCCTGTCCCAGAAGCTGCCTGGAGCAGGGTGTGTGAACTGGGAAGATGGGTGTGTTGGTTTTGTGGATAGTCTGAGCAGGCTGGTGAGTAGGTTGAATAGAGCTGGAGTTTCAGCACCAGGCCAGGGGAGGAGAGATGGGGAGAGATGGGGGCCTTATCTCCTCGGAAATGAGAACCGGTTCTGTGAATGTGAGAGAAGGGAGAGGAGAGAGCATGATCAAGGGCCAAAGAAGCCCTGGGGATACTCAAGCTTCCAGCCCCCTCATCCTTCCCAAAATCAGAGGAACCAAAGAAAGTCCTGGGAGATATCAGTGTATCTTGGCAACCAGAATCATCACTATTGGGTTCTTTCGGGGTCCTGCTAAAGAGCCCAAGGCAGCTCTCCCTGCCTTTCTGTCACTCTGCTGTGCATGGCGTTTGTTGCAACTGCTTCTGTTAGGGGCTTAGCAGGTGGCAGTCACCCTGCTAAGGACTAGTCCATATTCCGTGTAGAATTCTTAAGATTTCTGTGGGAGGTGCACAGCTTTCTCATGGTCCAGATCAGGAAGCAAGTTTAGACAGGGTAACTTTCTCAGCCTCGGTGTCATATCTCCATTAGGACTAGAGCCAGGCTTCCAGCCTCACGTTAAACATTATTATTATATTGTCCTAAGGGGCTGTTGAAGTGCAGTGTTGACATCTCCCAGGAGCTTGTAGAGGTGCTGCTGAGGGTCAAGTTCTTCTGAACCAGAATCTGCATGGTAATCACAGCAACACACACACACACACACACACACACACACACACACACACACACACACACACACACACAATGTGAAAGCTCAGCCGTAAGCCACACATCACACATATCCATCTCTGATTATCACTGGGCCTGGTCTCTACTCGGCCCCTGGTGCTTGGCTTATTCTCCTCCCCCATCCTTTCTCCAAGGAGGCTTGGACATCCTTTGGCTCATCTTGCAGAGACTCTGTGATGACAAGAGGCATGCGCTTAGAAGGCTTGATTAGTTTCGCATGGTGCACATGAGTCTAGCACTTGAAGTCTCTCAAAGGACTGGTTTATTAGGGGAACAAGGTTCTCTTCCTTGGTGATGCTTTGTCCCCAAAGATCTAGCTCTAGCCTCTGTTTCTGTTGCTCCCCAACTGTGCCTAAGATGGGGTTCGGATCACCTTGCCACTGTCACTGTCACCGAGACACACATAGACAATGAAGCTACCCTTGATGGGGAGTTATTCCTCCCCATGCTCATGTTCCCCATCATTTGCCTGTGTAAGGGAAAGGTCCTCAATGGCTGATGAGTGTCCTAGCCTGTTGCTAATTGACATAAGGCATCGTCGCAAAGTTATTTTTTATTCAAGATTTTCTACATTGAGCAATGTGCCAGGTTTGATGACTCTTATTTTACAGATTATGAAACTGATTCTTGGAAATGTTAGATGACTCAGTCAAGGCCTATTACGGGGCTGAGCTGGGATAGAATTCACGTTTGGTTCGGAAATTGATAGTTTTCTCACCTTCTAGTCACACTTACTTCTTTTTACTGGCATAAGTTCCCTAATTTCCCTTAGTCAGAAAGACAGATTTGCCCAATTTTGAATGTTTTTCAAGTTCAGGTGAAGTGGCCCTCAACTTCAGACTCAACTGGAGAGCTCGTTAGGATGTGGATTTACTGAACCCCGTAGTATGTACAACGCATACGTGCTAATAATACATCCTTCTCCCCAGCAACGGCACAGCAGTCCTGGATTATGACTGTGGCATCCACACCCCACATAGGTTGGCAGCTGCTACTGCAGCTGCCAGCACAGGCCACACATCAAGCTCAGAGCCTTGGTGAGGCAAAAGGCAGGGCATGTGCTCAGCCAAGTTCCACTGTTCCCATGCCCAGCCTGTGGCCGCTGCAGGGCAAGGCTACTGGCATGCCTCTGGTGGTTTATTGCTTGCTGGGTATTATTTTCCAGAAGAGCCTATCATTGGTTATTTGTCCTTTTATCAGTTCCAATTTTCCCTTTATGTGGGCAGTGTTTAGGCTGGTCCTTTGCCCCATATTCATGACGGTCACCAGCTGTTCAATATTATAAGTAAAGCCTGGAATTGGAGAGCATGCTTAGTTATGGTTGTTTTCTAGGAAGCAGAAATCCAGTTCAGAGAATAAAACAAAATATCAAGCCAAATCAAATCTAAACAAACAAACAAACAAACAAACAAACATACACATAGCCCTGCATCCTCTACCATAGCAGAAGGTGTATCTAAGACCTCTGAGATGTACAAAGGATTCGCCTTTTCCTGATATTGCTTCCTTATTACACATTGCTGCAGTCCAAAGGGGGGTCAACTTTGCATTTCCATCATAGACATCCAGTGCCTGTGCGTGGGCCACTGGAGGTCCCCTCTGCATAGAAAACCATGCGGTGCTGTGGCAGAGTCATGGTACATAGGATGCTGGCGTTGGGACATTGGGCTGTGGAGCTGCAGCTGGCTATGAATCCTGGCTCTGCCATTTAGTGGCTGGCTGTCGACTGGCATATTAGTTAACTTGCCTCAGCCTAATTTTCTCCAGAATCATGGCAGATATAAAAACATTTAATGAACAGATATGACATGGGCATCTACTAGTCATAATGGAGGGAGGTCAAATTAGAAACAACAGCATCCTAAAATAAGGCAGAACTGGTGCAGCCCATTGGCTGGCATTTTCAAGTATGGAGTGGGTCATGTTTGTGATTTGTTCCACTGTAGGAGAAATGGGTTTCACTAAATAAGAAAAAAATGCTGTCCTTGAGTCACTCATTCCTCCAGTAAGTAACCCTTACCCATGACCTTGTAAATAACCCTGTCAAACCATTAATGATCTGCTCACTCAACTAAAATAATCAGCTCACTAACTGAAAAGAGAACTGTCTCTTCAGTCCGTCGCCCCATACTGAGGGTGAATAGATTTTGTTCTCCTCTCCCAAGGAAAGCTCACCTAACACCCCTGTATATGAATGTTGGCTGGCCTGGCGTCCTTTCCCAGGAAATAGAACAGTATCAGTAGAATTGGGGGAAAATAAGATAATGGCATGTGACACTTGACACACAGTAGGAGCTCAATAAAAGGGAGTTTTGCATAGAACTTTGACCCTCTAAGTCATGTAGCTGATGGGACAGGAGCTCTCTGAGGTTCAGAAGGCTGGGGAGCAGGGGGGTCTTTTCCTATGATAAAGTGTGGAACTGGCTTACGGATACCCAAGCCAACCTTTATGGGAAACTTTTACTAATGCCTAAGATAGATTGGTTAGTTATCTCCAGAAGAGCAAACAAAGGGCTATTCCTGACAAACAGGGTGATGGGATCTTCCCATCTGGGTCCTCATGAGAATCTTCTAAAATTGGTAGGAGAATTACCTCAGTACAGAGTGAGTGGTCACAGAGCTAGGATTCACTGCGACAGTGGCTGTGGGGATGAGGGAAGGGAACTGTATCACATGTCCATCTCCATGGCCTTAATAAGTCAGATGGCTTCTGTAGGCAAATGTGGGAGCCATGATGGGGTGAGTGTAAAGAGGTGTGTCTCAGTCTGTTTGGGCTGTTATCAAAAATGTCATAAATTGAGCGGCTTATAAGCAAGCCGAACGTTATCCCTTACAGTTCTGGAGGCTGAGCAGTCTAAGATCAAGGTGAAACCAGATTTGGTGTCTGATGAGGACCTTCGGCTTGTAGGTGATCTCTTTTGGTGTATAACCAATGGTACAAGGGATGAACTAACTCTCTAGGGTCTCTTTTATGATCTTGTTCATGGAGAAGAGCTTCCCACGAGGCATTCTCCCTTCCTAAATCACCTTCCAACATTGTCCCTTGGGAGAAAGATTTCAACAGATTTGGGAGATGACACAAACCAAATAAGGAACTTTGTCACTTCAGGGAAAACCGTGATTCAGGCTGCTGTGGTTCACACTGGGGACCAGCCACAAGGTAGGTAGGGACATGGGGCAGGGCTTTCTATTAGCTCTGTGTTCTTCTGGCCTGCTGTTGATCAAAAACCATCACTGACAGTGTCTGTCTGATCTTTGGACAGCCTCTGTTCCTTCCTTTGGTTATATTAGACCCCATGGTCCTTAGCTTGACTCTTGTGTTAACTCCTTCCTTCCTGCTGCTCTCTTGGCTCCTCAGTGGCCTTTTTCTTAAAGCATCAATTTTGAAGCTGCTTTCCTCCACCCGCATCTTTACTTTTAATTAATTAATTAAAATTTTTTGGAGACAGGGTTTCTCTGTGTAGTCCTGGCTGTCCTGGAACTTTCTCTGTAGACCAGGCTGGCCTCGAATGCAGAGATCCACCTGTCTCTGCCTCCCGAGTGAGGTAGAGGAGGTACTCTACCTCCTCTACCTCACTCCATTCCCGGCACATCTTTAACCAAGAACTCTTTCCTAAATATATGGATGCCCTCTGGATATTTCCTTTTTGGTTCAGCGAGATCATCACACTGACATCCCAACCAGGTCCAGGCTCATTCTCCATCCATCCACACTGCCCCTGCTGCGCAGATTTCTTTTCAAAATTGCCCATTAGATAATATCTTTGGGCAGCATTAACAGCTCACTAATAGCTTCACTATATCTGCTTCGTAGAGTTCAAAAGCACCTTTGACGACGAGGGTCTCCTTTGCTAGCTTGCTTTCTTTTGTCTCCTGCTCGTAGCTCCTTCGCTGTCAACACTGAACTTGTTTCTGGAATACATTGAATATATTGTGTACTTTCATCTCTGTGCCTTTAGGATGTGTCTTTTGACACATGTCTCCCTCTTCTAGCTACCGATGACTTCTCTTTTTGGACTCAACTACAGCAGTACCTCCTCTACAAAATGGTATCCAATACCCAGGGTGTCAGCATCCGTGGACGCCCAGAAGGGCTCTGCATTAGGTTTCATGTTTTGCTGTTGTTGAACGAAGGGGGCTGCATTTTTATTTTGCAGTGGGGTCCAGAAGTTGTACATCTATCTGGTCCTGCAAACACCTCATGGCGACAACGTTCACGGCAGCCGTGTGGTATGCAGTTACTAGTTTCCTGTCCGAGAACTCCTCGAGATCAGGGACTGTCTTGTTTGTTTCTATTTCTCAATGTCCAGGGCTGTGAAAGCCACACAGTAAGTGTATTCGTTACTTTTCTTATTGCTAGGACAACAGACTTGACAAAGTGAAGGGAGACCGTATTTTGACTTACAGAGGGACACGGTCCATCATGGCGGGGAGGGTATGGCTGCGAGCATGGAGGAGGCTGGCTGCGGTGCATATGCAGTCGGGAAGCAGAGAGATGAGCTCTGGTCTCAGTTCCAGCTTTTGTTTCTCCTATTTTCTCTCCTCTTCTTCAGTCTAGGACTTTAGCTCATGGGAGGGAGCTGCCACACTCAAGGTGGGTCCTTGCTCCTTAGTTAAACATTTCTGGGAACAACCTCATAGACACAATCAAAAGTGTGTTTCCATGGTGATTCTAAAGCCAGTCAAGTTGACAGGGGAGATTAACCATTATAGTAGGGATTCAATAAATGCTTACAGATAGAGCAGATCATATTTGTGTCAGACTGTGAGAAGCAGGTTTTTTTTTTTTTTTCTTAAGGAGATCATAGTAACAAGAGATTTGATTCAGGCATGAGAAATTGAACTAGTTTTTATTTATTTTTGCTAAATTTGTCTCTGTGATCTAACCTAAAGCCGTCCAGTTCTTCAGCCTTAATTTCCTTCTCTGTAAAATGAGGCACATGACTGAACGGTCAATATGAGACCACTGGGGGACTGTGGCCCTCCCTCAGCTTCTGCCTCCTTGTCTAACTTCTGGTCCTTCCTCCAGGGCAGCCTTAAGCATCCTCAGCTTTCCTCCTATCTTTTCTTACCTCCCTTCTCATATTGTTTCTCTTTTATTTCACAAGGCAAGGCAAGGCCATACTCTTCACTCAGCAAATGCAGTATTTGTTGACATTTGGAGGAAAAAATATGAAGAGAAAAGTCAAAGATCCTTCAACATCATGGTGTTTGAATATTTAAAGACTGTGAGTGTTGGAAATGTTGACAGGTTTCTTGTCGGGTTTCGTTCTGATCCCTCAGCCCATTATTTACTCCCTGAAAGAGAAAGTAGCTCTCTTCAAGGGGCCTCACATGGAAGAGATTTGCTCTTCAGCTTGTCTGCCTGCCCTCTCTTGTCTGCTGCCCTTGTTTCTGGAGCTTCTTGTCAGAGCCCAGAGATGGGGGTGGGGGGAGGGGAGGAGGTGGGAAGCGATGAGTTATGTGGAGGACTGAGGTGGAGACCAGGCTGATGGGACTCGGTGACTCCTTTGTCACGTCCATCACATTCGCTGTTTTTCTTTGCTGGGATTCTGCGTAAAGTTTCACTGAAAAAACAAAACAGAACGCAATGCTCACCAATGCTCGAAAGCATCTGTCTGCTCATCTAGAGGCTGAGCTCCGTGTTGATGTGGAGCCCTGTCGGGTTGTGCTGGCTTTGGGGCACGAGTCTTGTCAATAAAAAGGAATAGAAATTATTAATGCTTCCTGTCTTTACTCTCAGCCAAATAATTATCAAGGAGTCAGGTTCCTGGACTGGCCCCTCGCCATTTCTTTCTGGCCACAGTCTGGTCCTGGCTGGGGGTCAAATGCCTTGGCAAAGGTTAGGACAGAGCTGTCAATAGCATTGACAGAGGTATTAAATGACCGTGGAACTTGCTTCATTGCTCAAGGGTCTGGGCTCTTGCTCTGTGACTGTAGAGCAGGGGAGGTGAGGAATCCTTCCTGGCCTTGAGCACCAAGATGTAACAGCCTCCTCTGGGACGCTGTAGAGAACCTTCTGGGCAGCTCTTGGAAACATGACCTTCAGTCCTTGGAGACCAGAGGTAGGTTGAGGTAGGGAGCAGAGGCTATGTGATGTGTGAGGAGGCCTGTTTCATGGCTTAAGTAGCTCTTAGACAACTACGTGGGCTGTTCTCTGTTCTAGATCCTGATGGAGAGAAAAAGCAGTTCGCATTCTTGTTGGGGAGAAAAATTATCTGTCTGTCTATCTATCTGTCTATCTGTCTATCTATCTATCTATCTATCTATCTATCTATCTATCTATCTATCTATCTATCTATTTATCTATCTATCTATCATCTATCGTAAAATAATTCTCTTACTTGTCCTTCATTCTACCCGCCCCCCCAAATAAGCCAGAGAGAAACCTAGACATTGGGAAGGGGGCACTGGATACAATATCTTTTCACCCTCCAGGAAGGCTACACACAAAGACTATTGGTAGGGTAATCAGTTTATAGTTACACCAACAGGAAATGTGTGTCTCTTTAGTAGCCCTCGTGATGGATTCTGGCAGAAAAGTAATCCTGGCTATATGAGATGTATCTGATTGGTTTAGATATACGGGGAAGAGAAAATTTTTTCCATTTTTCCTTTTGGTTTTTCAAGACAGGGTCTCACTATGGACCTCTCGCTGTCCTGGAACTCACTCTGTAGAGCAGGCTGGCCTCGAACTCATAGAGATCCACCTGCCTCTGCACCTGTTTCTGCCTCCTGGGTGCTGGGATTAAAGGTATGTGCCACCACCGACTGGCTGCAAATGGCAATTTCTAATGGTAGAACCAAAAGTCCCTCTTCTGCACTGGACTCTCAGACCCCAGACTCATACCAACAGCAGAAACTGAGGGTCGGGTGGGGTGGGGTGTGCAGAGTAGACCCACCTTCCGTGGTCAATATGGCAGCACCTGAGCTGGTCACATGATGCCCAAGCAGAGTCGGCTTTACAACAGAGTCAGGGGGGCTGAGGAACAGTGGGAGGCCGAGGAGGGATTAGAGATGGAGACTGAAGGGAAAGGGTGAAGGAAGCTTCTGGAAAGAGCGTAACGCACAGAAGAGCCGTCAGGGTTCCGGGCATGTTTCTGTGCAAATGCTGGCATTTTGGGGCTTCAGCCTTAGAGAAGCAAGGGCAGTGTGATCGCTGGAAGGCCCCACAGAACCGGTGATGTCTGAACAGAGCCCTGCAGCGCTGGAAGCCTCACACTGCCTGGGGAAGGGGACAGCGAGGCTGTTACCTGGGTAAGACTAACATGTTGACACGGTCCATTTACATGTCCCAGTCTCTCGGTATCCTCTGTCATGTTTATGTTCCTCTTTCCCAAACAGAGCTGTTGAGCACACGGATTTTGGGGTGCCCAGGCATGGAGCTAGGTTCTCATATTGCACACAAAACCCGGGTGTCTACTTTGGCCTGGCCGCGGTCTTTTCTGGGATTTGGAGGAAAAAGCAAGCCTCCTCAGCCCCGAGAGTTGAGTAGTGGAAGGCATATTTCACATTTCCAATTATGATACAATCTGCTCTGTGTGGAAGTGGGAGCCTGTTGACTTTAACAGCCCAGCTGTTCTTGCCTTCCGGACAGCAGTCAGAATATCTTGCGAGCAGAGGGGTGAACAGGCTGAGGTTCTAATGGGAGTCCTCCAGGATGCCATAGAAGAGCAGTGTGTTATGCTAATGTGCCTCTGGGGACCTCTGTGTTCCCTGCCTGCACGACACAGATGGGAACCAGTAAGCCCCACCACGTCAGGGGCAATGTTCTAAATGTCACTCTTCTCTGGTAGGAATAAGAACCGCCCCCTTCTTGTTTTTCTGAGACAGTTTTACACCATGGCTAAGGCTGACCTGGAATTCACTGCTGTAGCCCAGTCTGACCTGGAACCTTAAGCAATCCTCCTGCCTCAGCTTCCAGAGCACTGGGGTTACGGACATGAGCCACCATACCTGCCACCCCATCTATTGAGATGTTTTCAGGCCTGTGTTACAGGAGTGTCTGTCCTGGGTTCCCACTGCTTTATTTGCCAACCTCTTTCAGGCTCTCTCTCACTCTCTTTAGGAGGCTGTATGAGTTTCAAATGCAGCAACCTCATTTCTTTCTGGTTGTCACAAATGCACTTAGCCTGCTTTCCCCAGCCCTTCAATGGCTGTCCCTCTCGGCCTCCCATTCCTGGTACAGGGCTTCCTGTCTCTGCTGGGAAGAGACAAGAGCCCTTTAACAAGTAGGGTTTTATTTTTAATGAATGAATTAGTTTTTTTGTGTGAGTGTATGTTTGGTGTATGTGCTATAGTGTGTGTGTGTGTGTGTGTGTGTGTGTATGTTTATATGTATATGTGAGTGTGTATGTATGTGTATATGTATGTGTGAGTGTGTACGTATGTCTCTGTGTGTATGTGTCTCTATATGTGTATGTGTGTGTGTAAGTATGTGTGTTGATGTGTGTGTCTCTGTATAGGTGTGTATCTCTCTGTGTGTATGTGTCTGTGTATGTTGATGTATCTCTGTGTATGTGTTTGTGTGTGTCTGTGTTGATGTTTGTATCTCTGTGTGAGTGTGTCTGTGTGTATATTTGTGTGTCTGTGTATGTGTGTCTTTCTCTCTGTGTAGGGTATGTCTGTGTATGCTGAAGCTAGAGGTGGACGCTCTGCTCTCATTCTCCACCCTACTCCTTTGAGGCAGGCTCTCTCGCTGAACATGGAATTTGGTTGGTGGCCGACAAGTCCCGGAGACTGAGATACTCTCTTATCTCTGCACTCCTTATTCCCCAACCCCAGGGTTAAAGGCACTCATGGCACAGCCTTAAAAAGATTTATTTATTTAGTTTTTACTGTCTATTGCTTTATGTAACACATTCAGACCCTGGAAGCAACAAATGTGTCTTGTGTAGGCCCTTCCCTTTTCTCCCTCCAACACAATATTTCTACTGATTCTTTGGGATTTTCACATCACACACTCATCACACTCACTTCCAGTCCTTCCACACCCACCCCTGCCCTTATGAGTGCCCCCAAAGTCCAGTTTGTGGTATCTATATACTCACTCGAATGCGCTCAAACTCTCAGTGTCCTGCCCCTTAAACAGAACTGAGTCCTTCCCCTCCCACACCCCCGCCAGAAGCCATCAATGGTGGAGGACTACACTTCACATCCTTATCACAGTTTTTAAGGGTTCTCTTCAGCTGCTTCCTGTTTAGTCTGTTACTTTTATGGGGGGGGGCAGGTATTGGGATGGTGGCAGGGGTTGTCACAGAAGCCTTCCATGTCCCTCTTTCTCACCGGTGTGTCTGAAGTCATCAACATCACTGCAAACGTAGCTTTCTCCATCTTTACAGTCAGTGGGAGCACAGATCATAAGCTTCTACAAGGTTTCTGGCAACAGCACAGATCACAGACACAGTCCCAAGCTTCAGGAACCTAGGGACCAGTGACCCAGACAAGGCTTTTGGAGGCAGCCTGGACCATGGACATCAACATGGCCTCAGGTGGCAACTCACAGCAATATGGCTTCAGACTGTGGCATAGACCACGGGCATCTGAGTGGCGTTAGGTGGTAACACAGGCCACAGACACAACCACAGACCCACACATGGCCCTCAGTGACTGCATGGACAGGATCATGGACATCAACATGGCCCCAGGTAGCTGCAGAGGACACTCATATTGACTCGGTCCCTGGCCTGCAGCATGGACCTTTGCCATCAACATGGCTTCAGGTGGCACACTGACCATGGATACACCCACATGTCCCTGGGTGGGAACATGGGCCACAGATGTCAACATGGCACCCCAGAAGTATCCAGAGGCTCACTCATGGCCCTAAGGGGCAGCACAGATCACAGTCACAGGCCTCAATGTGACCTTAAGTGGCTGCACAGGCCACTCACATCAACATGGCCTCCAAGGCCAGAAAAATCTGAGGACCTAGGCTTCAGTCAGTGGCACGGACCATGTACACCCACATGGATCTTGGGCTTCATCACAGCCTGGGGCAGCAGCATGGGCCACAGACACCAGCATGGCCTCGGGTGGCGTCACCGGCCATGGTGGTCCTTTGAGAAGGTCTCATCCAGAAAGTAAACCATTCTTGGGCTTCCATCATTGCACAGAGCTGAGGCCATCCTGCATGGCTGGGAGGCATGTTCTGGGGCTGAGTCTGAGTCTGCATAAGCTCCAGGTTGCTGCACACCACCCCATGAACCCCACTGGGCAAGGTCACATTTCACCTTTGACCTCAGCTCTCTCTCTCACCTGTCACCGCATTTCCTATTACATCTCTCTCCACAACATACACACCGCTCTGCTCTTCCATCTTTCTCCCTCCCCATCACCATTGGCTCATTGTTTGTGGTGCTCGACAGTCAGCCTGGCCGGATGGTGACTTCCACAGCCTGTCAGATGTGTTTGTTTTTACCTTATGTGTTTTGCCTGCATGTAATGTCTGTGAACCATATGCATGCAGTGCCTGGAGAGGCCAGAAGAGGGCGCCAGAGCCTCTGGAACTGGAGTTACAGAGGCCTGTTCGTCATCATGTGAGTAGCAACCAGGTCCTCTGCAAAAGCAGCAAGGGCACCTAACCATTGCACCATCCCGCCAGCGCCCGTACCCTGCTCTTGGGCTTTGGAATTCTGAACTCAGACTCTCAGACTTGTGCAGCAAATGCCCCGGCCCACTGAGCCATCTCCGAAGCTCTACCACCAGGGTTTTAAAGCTGTGGCTTCGGAACCTGCTTGCGGGGCTTAGGAGTCTAACTTCTCATTACATTTTATTGAGTCACCCTCCCATCCATCTCATCCACCTGTTGAATTCCATTACCAATTCGCAGCCTCTGGGAGATGGTTTCTCAGAGCTCATGGCTGACAATGGAACATGCAGAAAATACACCGAATCCTGCTTTTGAAACTAAGATGTGACTAAAAACGGCTTGCTCATCTGAGCCCCAGTCCTCTCCTGACTAACAGCTGGTGACACTGTACTGTGCTCACTTCCTGGTAAGAGTCACACCACCAGGTAAACCTCCCAGGCACATTTGTGTGATGCGCCGAAATGTAGTCAGTATGATTTCCCCCTGTAGTTACACCGGAACTTGATGAAATGAAAACTATCCTCCTCAAAGTTTCTCACCTATAAATCCTTTACCCGTGCCAGGTACATGTTTGGGTGATGTAAAGAAGGGTTCTCTACCAAGATTCCATGTGTTCCTGCTCATAAACAAATATAACAGAAGGACCAGTATTTCAACATCTTAATTATATTTGCAAGATAACTCCTTATACTTGGATGTGGCTTTTAGAAAGTCATCCAAAAAAGTTAATTGTCACCTGCACATGCCCCTATTTTAGTTTTGGAAAGTTTCATTGCAGTGACGAAATCTTCATTCCCAGGCTGTCACTGTGAGGTAAACACCAATCAAATTTCAATATCAGCTTTAGCTCATATGAGGACGTGATTCATCTTCCCATTGTCATACTCATCTTGACCTTAGATGGTGCCTACTTGCTGTACTCTAAGAATTCTTGGTTACTTCACACTTAGAGATGAAACTCTGCTATGACCAATGGTATCTAAATAATTAACTCCAGGCTCTAGACACGATTCCCCAAGAGAAGCTCACAGCATTCTGAGTAATGGACACAGTACTAAAATAGACTATGTTCCAAGGTGTTCACTTGAAGGAGATGTTATTAGTTGGGGCAGAGGACACTTCCCTTGGCCGGAGACATCTGTTTGGAGGGCTGCCCTTTGGAATAATGTTGGCGCCCATTCTTTATCCTCTCTTCCATATCAAAGGCCAAGAATAATTGGATCCTGGAAAGGACTGAGCAGCAGGAGTGAGTAGCTCAGCTCCCTGGGCTCCACTCTAAGATTTGCTGGCTTGCAGATCTCTTGGCCTGAATTCTGGGAAAGCGTGTGTGGGCGAATCTGATGAATCGGGGGATTAAGCATTAGCCAGATCCCTTGTCCACAGATTTAAAACCTCATGATCAATAATATTGGTGATATTCTCAATTCCGTCTATATGACTCCCAAGTATCTCTCTGATTTGGTTTTAATCACTAAGTGAAGCAGAACAAGGTGTTATTTATTAGCACTCTAAAGCTCCATCAACTATGTTCATTTCACTGGATAAATTTCTCTGGCCTTTATATGAGATGAGATTTCTTGCTTTATAGTTATGCCTGATATAGTAAAAAGTAAGGAGTCATGAGAGAAAAAAAAATCCTCCTTGGTCTCATTTCTTTACTTAATTAACTTAAAAAATTCCTCTAGAAAATATGGGGGGGGGAATGTAACAGGCCCCTTTCCAGCATATAGAATAAGCTATGAGCAACTCTATCTGCCTCTTGCAAAAGAGGGTGATCTTTTTCAAGAATCTATGGGAACAAAACTTTGTACAGTTTTTAATTATCCCTAGATTTTTTTTTTGAGAGAGAGAGTCATTGATTTAGACTGTCTGGCAAGTTATATGGATGCTCTGGCTTCCACCTCCCCAGAGCTGGGATTGCAGCTGGACACCACTCCACCTGGCTTTTCTGGGGGTTCTGGGGATTGAACTCAGGCTCTGGTGCTTACACAGTAAGCATTTCACAGGCTGAGCCCTCTTCCTAGCCCTTTCCTTGTGTTTTAAGTGTGCAAGGGGCAGGAGCATGTTGCTCAAAATGAACGGCTCTTATGTGATCGCTGCTCTTTGTCTTTGTCTCCTTACGGGGCTGTGCTCGGTGAAAATCTTCAGTGTGGTATTCTGGAGGAAGGTGAAAGATGTCGTAGCTAAAATGTGGGATGATCTGCTTGTCTTCCTGGTCTCTGTGGGATCTTCCGACCCCAGGAGAAGAATACACTCAGTTCACTTGTCTTTGTGGATGGAGCATGGAGAACAAGACCCTGATTCAGGGTGGGCACTGACCTCTGTTCCCCAGCTGGGATGTGAGTGTGGGAGGAAGGTGTTCATGAATCTCAAGCTGCATTGGGGTCTGCTGATTCTATTTGCAGATTTTACAGCTGAGCCCCTGGCTCCTGCAAACACACAGAGCAAAAGGTTCTACCAGATTTTCCGCAGAGTCCCAGATGCTTGTCTCAAAGCAGATCAGGATATCATCATCAGTAGCATCACCATCTTTCAGCCCCTTAGGTCAGGCTGATTCGAACTGGTACAAAGTAGGATACAGCCCCCTTTTAATGTGAGACTGGTCTCTTAGACAGAGTTCCTGCTTTGGTGGCCTTGAAAGTTTCTTCCTACCCAGCCCTAACTAATCTCTATTTGAGCTTCCTGTAACTAGGGCCGGAGTTTGCTTTTCTTCCCCTGTTCTCTCTCTAGTAACTGGGCTTGGTTTGGGGCTTATTGTTTTGGCTGTCCTTCCTCATTGCTTCTCTAGCTCTTATATATCCTCCATAGACCCGGATCTCAGCCTGCTCATCTGGCTGGGGACTTAGTCTGAGGTCAGCTGTCTCTTCTAGATGATAGAATTCGAACAGGGTTTTTTAACACCCAGTGTGACCGAACTTGGGAACGGCCTTGGAGGGACCTGTGCATGAATAATAAGTATTCCATTTGTAGGAGTTGGCTTGGGTTCGAGAAGCCACATTTCCAGAAAAGGTTCAGTGATAATGGTGTCTGAGTACTCTAGAGTGTTTCCAGAATTTCTGTATACTTTCTTGGAGTTCACACTTACTTCTCAAAACAAAATTAATTTTACTTTTATTTTGAGGACAGAATGGTAAGCCATGAAACAGGATGAGCAGAAAAAGAAGTGAGTTTGTCAAAATGAAGACAAATTCTGTAAAATTCTTTTCTGCTCCACTGTCCTTGTGTATGTTGCATGCAAAAATTAGGCCAAAACAGGCTTAAAATGGGAAAAGGATTTTAATAGTCAGAAGGCATGTCTCTTGATGTCTTAGAGTCTCCCTCTTCAAATTCCAAAGCCAGACCCATTGGTCTGGGGGCTTAATTTCTTTTTCCAGGGAGCAGAAGGAAATCCAGAGCTTTATAACTGTAAGAAAATTAGAAGATAGTTGATCCCAAACGTTCCCTTTTCCTGCACTAGGCTATTAAGCACACACCAGCACAAAGAGGACTGCATGGTCACTGGTGGCAGGTGTGGGTCCAGGCAGGTATGGAAACAGACGGTCAGCTGACGTGCCAGCTCTGTCCCTCAGTTCTCACTGCTTGTGGAGGGAGGGGAGGTGGGGAGAGGGTGAAGTGAGATCCCACTATTCATGCTTTCCGAGGTGATCTCGATGAGGATGCTGGTAGAGCCTGCAAAGACAGTGCTGGAAATTTGTTACAGTTTGGCATGGTGCTCTGAACTGTCAAGTTTAGGTCAGCTTGTTGAGGAAAATGTAGAGCCCATATGTAGGTGTTCACTATATTCCTCTCAGATTTGCAATATAAAGAGTGTAAGTTATGTATTTAAAATAGTATCCCAAAACCTCACAGAAGCAGTTATGAAATATTTTGTTTTACTGGCAATGGGACAAAAAATAATTGGGCATTAAATCAAGGAAATGGGGAAAAGAGAGCCACAAATCAAGGAAAATGGTGGAAAATGAGGTCTTAGTGGAAAGAAATGTGTACATATGAGCTGCCTGGTGTTTTAGAGATAAAAATACTGATCTAGCCCCCATCCCCACCCCAATCCTTTATCCTCAAGTCAAGCTTAGGCTCCCAGGGTCTGGGGAGATGGCCGCTCCCTGGGGTTCCTTGACTTGTTCCTGTCCTACTTTGTGAGAATGGAGAGTGACAGTTCAGCTGTGGCTCCTGTGCTAGACAATGACTGGTTGAGATCCATGCTGTCACTTTGTCCCTAGGATTGGCATTTCATCCCCCTTTCTCTTGCCTCTGATTTGGCAGAGGGTGACTCCTGACTGATGATGGCTTAGAGTCTACCCATGGAGGAAGGATACAAAAGCAGTCTCCAGAGGGCACTAGGACCCTGCTGATGGGCCACCTGGTTTCATTAAATCACGAGGAAAGCATGCCTTATTATCTGTCTACTAGATACATAATTCCCATAAATTATAAATTAAAAAATAAATAATAAACACCTTTTTAATTGCCTATCCTCTTTTCCTCTTGTCAATTAAAGTGAACTTGCAAATCTGCTTAACACAGAAAAGCTACACAGACATCAGCTCTTGTTAGATGTGGTACAAGCCGTTACACTGATTTTTTTCCCTGTAGCTGCGAGGATTAATCACAGATAATCATCACAAAAGAATCACACCCATATAAATAATATAAAAATAGCAAAATGCCCAAAGTGGAACTACTGAGAATGAAGAAAACCACTTAAAAATGAATAGCACTGTGTTATCACTGCGGGAGTGAGTGGGGAGGGAAGAGCTCCATCTGACAGAGCACAGATCAGCTCTGATTAGAAGTGTGGGACAGTACACAGAACCCAATGACAGGCCCTGGATGGAGATGGCCTTTTAATCCCTTGTCCTTCAAGTTACTGCTGTTACTATTTGTTGAAAGTGGCTTCGAACTCATATTGCCCCCGTGTATTTCAGGTCATTAAATCTTAGTAGCGAGGGAGAATGGATGCAACTGAAAACAGTCCTGGGAGAAACACCCCCAAAGGTTCAACCTCAAGTTCAGGTTAGACATAAGGAAGAATCGTTTCAGTGAAGGTCCAATTTGATGGTGCAGAAAAGTGAGAATCTGTTTGTCTAGATATCTTTAAAGTGAAAATCCGTTCGCTCAAATGACTTAGGTCAGATTTGGGGTGGTGGGAGGTACAGGATAGCTACTGACTCCCCCTTGTCTTGCGATCTGTTGTGTCTTGTGTCAATCCTGGAGCACACGGAGTACTTACGCTAAGACCACAAAGAAGGTCGTTATGGAAACCACTGTGAAGTGCTGCTTGTGAGTGATGAACCAGGGGCAGGATACAGCAAGTCAACAGTCCTGTGATGAACTGTGCCGTGACTGTAAGTGAGATGTAGGCTAGGTGGGAGAGAGCAATCAGGGTGTGCTAGTCCCGGGTTGTGGATCATCAGTGAGTCTCTAGCACCTGTGGCCAAGGATAAGACAACCTCTGATGCTTGGATGCAGGAGAAGGCACAAGATGCAATAGCCCCATCCTATCCTTCCAAAAGCCATCGTGAAATGCGAGTGAAGGGCTGCCTTTGCTCTTTTATCATAGATGAGCCCTCCTCTCTTGCTGAAATTGCCTGCAAGCCTGGAAAGGAACCTTTTACACACTCTAGTGTTAAGCTTACCAGGCTTCGGCAGGTGGAGACTCTGTACTATGCAGGTGGTGACTCTGTTCCATACACAGGTTCTTCTGAATTCTGTTCATAAACAACACACAAGGAACAAGAGTGTGTGCACAGACAGGTTGAGATAAGAAAAGGTGTTTGTCTTTCGACTGTGACTTCAGGGATATTTGAAAGGTGGGGCCTAGGCCAAAGGGAGTACCATGTGTGGAGACCAGAGGTACTTAGCTTACCCAGCTCACTGTGCTTAGAGTGAAGTACTTAGACTAAAGCTTCCAGGGGCAGGTTTGAATTTTGCCTTGTCAGTATCGGAGGCTATCATTTCTAGTTCTCCTATGTGAAGCAAAATAAAATGGAGATTGGGTGAGGTCTCAGCAGACTAAACATACTGAGGTCTGAAGGGCTCAGGACCAGTGATGCCAAGCCCACATCCACACAAGCTGAACTGACTCAGCATTTGAGTTTACGGCACTATCGAATCTATGTGTTTCAGAGACACTTGGAAGATAACATTAAGAAAGGAGAAGGCTTTTTTTCTGTTCCTCCACTCATAACTAGGTTTTCCTGCATGCAGATAGGAGTCTCGCCTGAAGTCTTCTTGGAGACACGCCCCCCTCCACTGTGCTTCCTGAGGCTGAGCTGCAGGGTACTCCCCAGAGTGCCCTGTGATCACCCTGTGCTCTAGGCGGCAGCCCACAGTGGGCATCTCCAGTTGTTCTGCACATTGCTTTTCATTTTAACCTTCAGATAGTTCCTCTCTTCCTCCTTCAAGTCTCCTGGTTTGTTGTTCGCGGAATGGTGTGGTTGTCAGTCTTGAAGATGGCGAGATGAGGCGTCTGTGGGCTAATGAACAGCTGCAGGAAGATAATTAATGCTCCGCACCTCCCTTGCAGCCTTTACCACCTCGCCACGACACAGCCTGTAACATCTGTGCTTCCCAGCAGCTGAGCTGTAAAACAGCCTTCCTTGCTCTTCACAGAACAACTGTCAGACGTTCTGGCACCCACATTAAGGGCAAAACTTACAAAACGCTACAAAATATGAGCTGCGCTATTCCCAAGCTACAGATGTGGGTGTCTCCCTTGACTCGAGACCTCAGGGCACTAGGCTGGCAGGGTAGCTAGTATGCTGTGGATGGGGAGGTGATGGAAGGTGGGGAAAGCCAAGCATCAAGGGATCTGCCAATGTGCTTCCAGACTTCTTTCAGGGGAAGCTTTCTGAATCTGCAGGCTTTGAACCAGTTCAGGGTTGCTTTGACAATCCCCAGAGGGGTGGGCAGAGTAATCTAAGATTTCCTAGTACCTCGTCCAGGGGCACCATTCAAAAGAACCTACTGAATAGCACAGACACTGTGTAGTGGGGGCACTGGAGGCAAGTGCCTGGTACAATCTTCCTAGTGTGGATGAGCTGAACAGCCCATTAGGTAACGCCCATGATCCTTCTTCAACTTCAGACGTAGTACTTTTTGAGTACCTGCCTTCTGCCAGAAATAGATTTGTGTGCTTTCGATAATTTTTTCACGGGAAGGGCATTCCTCACTGGAACAAAATACCCAGGACTGGGTGACTAATAAGAAACAAACCCCCATGGTTCTGGAGCCTAAGAAGTCTAAAAACACAGTATGGGTTTCATGCTTCCACTTAGTGTGGAGCAGGGCACAAGTGGGTACCTGAAAAAGGGAGGGAGCAGAAGGGGCTTCATTGTGTAACCTGTGAGAATTAGGATTCCTTTCTTTGGGAAAGGCATTGATCCCTCTTCACAACCTCCATTACCCTTTCAAGTCCCCACCTCCCAATACAGCTGCAACAGGTAATAGAGTTTCAGCTCCTGTTTCTTTCTCTTTCCCCAAATGTAACTTTTTTTTTATTATTTTTTTGGGAATTTCATACAATGCACCCCAATCATATTCACCCCCCACTTCTCCCAGGTCCACTGCCCCACCTCCCCTACCGCCAAAAAAAAAAAAAAAAAAAAGAAAGGATAAGAAAAAAAGAGAAGAAAAAGAAAAAAAAATACCAAGCCTGATTTATGTTGTCCATATACTCATTGTATATTAAACTCCCAATGGCCAGCCCCTTAAAGAAAACTGAGTCCTTCCCTACCCCACCACCAGAATCCATCAGCTGTGAAGAGCTACACTTCAGCATCTTCATCACAGTTTTTAAGGACATTCTTCAAGAGCTTCATGTTGTAGAATATTACTTTAACTATGTAGAGATGTGTTATATTTGTTTATGTTGTGGACTGTTACTTTAACCATGTGAAGGTATGTTACATTTGTTTCTGCTGTCTTCGTTAATGATGCCAAGATGTGTTACATTTGTTTGTGTTGCATTTGTTTAACTAGGTAAAGATGTGTTGTATTTGTTTCACCATGCCTGCCTAAGGACCTGATTGGTGTAATAAAATGCTGAACGGCCAATAGCTAGGCAGAGAGAGGGCTACAGGGCTGGAGGGCAGAGAGAATAAATAGGAGGAGAAAGCTAGGCTCAAAAAGAATGAGAGAGAGGAGAAGGAGGGAGAAAGACAGGGACAAGCCTGGGGCCCGCCAGCCAGCCAGGCAGCCACCATCCAGACACAAGAAGCAGAAGGAAAGAAAGGGAAAAAGGCCCAAGGCAAAATGTAGATGTAGATAAACAGGTGAAGTTATAAGAGCTAGCAAGAAACAAGCTTAAGTTAAGGCCGAGCATTTATAACTAATAATTTAGGAGCTGGCTGGTGGCCCCAAAGAAAAAGTCTGGTACAGTTTCAGGTCTGGACTGTTTCTTTTTTGGGGGTGGGGTGGGATGGGAGGAAGGAGAGGTAGGAACAGAAGCCTTCAATGTGTCTCATCCTCAGTTATGAGTCTGCAGTCATTGACGTCACTGCAAAAGAAGCTTCCCTGCCCATCGCAGCCAGTGGCAGCATGGATGGATCATGGGCATCAACATGGTTTCTGGGAGCAGCACAGATCGTAGACAACAGCATGGTTTCCGGTGGCAGCAGAGATGATGAAAGTCTTCCATGGAGACTTAACCCAGAAGATGAGTCATTCTTTATCTCAGATACCTTGTTGTTGCTCAGAGTCGGGATGATCATGTGATTGGGCAGCGGGTCTGAGGACAGGAGCTGCAAGAGCTGTTGCTCTCAGGGCCGGCCAGTACCCTAGGCATGCCCATTGTGTTTGCAGCCAGAGGGCAGCACCGTGGCCCGTGGGCAGTGCCTTGGCCCATCCTCTCCTCCCCGCAGCAGGGCAAGCACAGTCTGTGGTTCCATACTACAGGCCAGGCCTGCAGGCTGAGTGGCAGCATTGGCCTAGCAGGGCAGCTAGGGTGAGGTGGGCCTGGTGGTGGCCCGAGCCTCCCAGTGGCCCGAGGACTGTCCCTACTTGGCAATGACTGGCTGCTTTGTCTGCTACATCTGCACTCCCATACCTGTGTGCCATGCCGCTCTGGTCTGTCATCTTTCTTCCTCCCCTTTCCCAGAGTTCCCATTTTTTTTTTTTTCAGCTTGTGTTTCTGACCAGATAAACCCTATCAAAGAATAGGACTAAAGTTGCTTTAGTAATAATGTTGTCTTCTGACTTGAAAATGCTACTTTGTATATACCAGACTTTAGCCCTACCTACATTTACAAGACTTTGGCCTCTTTTAAGTCTTGCTTACCCACCCCATCGTCGGGATATTTTTGGGTATTTCCAGAAGCTGTCTAGCCAATGACCAAAAATGGTCCTTTCAAATGTGAGCTCCAGTCCCATCATTCTGATGATGTCATACAGGCCCCCGAGGGAGGTTACCCCACTCCTGATTTCCTGACTAGGATACTACCTTCTGATGCTATCGCTGATACAGTGTGCTAGGTTTCACTATGTCCGTGTGTCCTGGTGTAGGATTGCTAAACCTTGAATATCCCAAATGACCAGTGAAATAGCTTCTTTTTTTTCTATTTGTGCCTATTTTAAATAGGCAAAGCTCAACTCAAGAATCTCATGTCTAGGATTCTCCATATTTCCTAATGTCTACTCAACTGCTAGTTTCACAGCCCACGCTTCCAATTAGCCACTTTATCTTCTTGCAAATCATCTCCCATGCACCTAAGTATCTGGCAGGAATGAGGTGTGAATGTCACAGGTTCCACGTAGTCCTGACAAGACCACTCAGCATCAAATAATTAAACCGATGTCAACTCTCAAATCGCCTTGCTCTGGGGCTGTTTATCAGTGTTATGCAGGAAAGAATGTTTCCCTATGCAAATGTGGTCCAAGTAAGTTTGAATGGGGTCAGGAGACGACTCACTCAGCCATCTCCACAACCACCTTTGTCCAGAGGAATACGTAGACACTTTGCTAGGCCTAGGCTACTCAGAGGAACCAGACACTGAGCTGGGCATGAAACTCGAGTCTGTGAGACGACAGGAACACAGTCAGAGTCTTTGCAGTGCCAAAAGAGCAGTGCTTTCTCAGAATCTGAAATCAGCTCTTAAAACTTAGCACCATTCCAGCCCCAGCCAAGTCCTAAAGGCAGGACCGCAGAGGCTGTGCAAAGGAAGGTCCAAGGAGGCTGCTTTGCCACCCAGGGAGGAGGCCCAACACAGGGTCACCAGGATTCACTGCCTCCCTAGAGTCTCTTCAGTTCTCACTGAATCCTCTTTTTAACCCCCACAAAGCCCTAAATTAAAAACAGTTCTTCAAAGACTGCAAAAATATAGACACCTAGCCATAATTGATATTCCACCTTACACAATTTAGTCTCTGATAGCTAGAGATGGCAAAATGATTGCCTATTAAAGAGGTTTAATTACTTTTTAATGTACCAAGTCTATTCCCTTCATTATCTAATTTTATATTCTTCCTTCTTTTCTTCCTCCATGTGTGGATTCTATTCAACCTTGAGCCTGACAAGTTCCTTCTGATAACTGGTTTTGGGAAAATGGAGTGAAAGATACATCCTGGGCCTTAAGCCACTAACCAGTCTAATGGAGGAGTGGCCAGGCAGGTGACATGAGATCTTTTGAACAGAAATGCTGTAGATGTGATATGACTCTACAGAAAGAGATCTACATTCCCTCCTCAGGGGTCAGTAAGGGATGGGACTAGGGACCCATTCTGAGGAGAGGTAGTTCTAAAGTTGAGTCTTGAGCACATAGTAAGTGCTAATTAGGTAGATAAGGTTCTTGGAGAGAACAATCTGGGCAAATAAAGCAAACAAAACAAAATAAAATAGAAAGGAGGCTTGAGGATTGAGGTATATCAGATCTGAAGAACTGCAGTTAAATCCATCAGGGCTCAATTGTCAGACTTGGAGAGGAGCTGGAACACCAAGAACCTTGGAGACTAAGGACATCAGTTCCAAGGAGACCATAGTTCATCCCAAAGGTAACGGGAGTCTGGTGGGTTTTAGGCCTGACCCTGGATGATCACGTTTGGGATTGCTTTTCAGAAAGCTCGCTTGAGCTTCAAGATAAACGGAAGGTGCATCTCTCAGTGTGAGAGCTGAGGAGCCTGCACAGGTCCTGTGTCTCCTCACAACTTTCCAAACAGCACAGGAGAGAGGCCCAGGCATCGGAGTCCCTCGGGGGGCTCCATCCTCTCATAGGAGATGATCGGAGAGACTTCCACGAGTCAGTTCTCACTGTACGTGCTCAGTGGACTCTATTCTGCAGCTCTGGTTATGGCCATCCGGGACATAGTGAGTGATGAAAGAATCAAGTTGAGAGCTACTTTAGGCTTCATAGAAGGTACTGGAGTGCGATCAGGTGGTCGCTGTGTGGCTTCAGGTAACTTCACTAGCTGGTCAAGTAGCAGTGCTGTCAGCCTTATGAATTTCAAGAGTTTTTTTTTTTTTTTTTTTTTTTTTTTTTTTTTTTTTAAATATCATCTAGCACACCATTATTTAGAGAGAAGTAATACTTTTTCCACACTGTTATTTTTGGAAATGTGATGTATTCCTCTATTGCACTACCTACCCGGAAGATGTTTTTCTAAAGTCGGGCAGAAGAAAACTTACACTGGCCACTGACAAGTGGATGTCTGCTACTCACAATGCAATTACCATGACAAGTATTTCTAATTGCCATTTCCTTTCTCCAAGCCCTCTTTCTCTCTGACATTGCGGATTTCTGGTAATCTTGGGTTATTATCACACTGAGCTGCTAACCTGAGTCTTGACACTCCTCACGGAGACCTGTGTCAGACATAATTACAGGGGAAGTGAGGCGGTTCTTCGTTATTAGCAGTTGCTGGTGTTGGTATCTAGCATTGATTAGCAATTTGGAACAACACATTCTGCAGGCATGAGCTCTGCAGGAGCCCGGGAGACGAGCACACGTTGTGCGTCACTGGCTTGCCCCTCCTTGTCCTGTGTTTGCTGAAGTCTCCTTTAGGTTCCGGTGGTTTATCTACTTCTAATGTTAATTTTTTCCCCTCTCTCATTTTTGTTTCAAACCATTTGCAGGTTCTGTTGATGAAGTAGTGAGAACTCACCTTTCTTGGAATTCTGAGAGCTGAGACAGGACCATTTAGCACCCACTGACGCTAGCTCACCACGGTCTTTGCCAAAAGGAAAAAAGAAAAAAAAAGTGGGAGAGAAAGGTAGAGAAAAAAAAAAGGAAGTTTGCAAAATATGCTTCCTTCTGAGAGACCCAGATTTCTTCTTCTTTGTGATCCCTTGCCCTGTGCACCAGCCAAGGAGCCTGTGCTGCTAAGGAGTAGGGTTTATAGCCACAGTCCTGGAAGGCCTGCTCAGGTGTTCCTTCTGCATGCTCTGAAGGCACACACTCCGCTCAGCAGCTCAGCACGGAATGTCTACATTGCTGCTCTCTGAAGACTCTTTAGAGGACATCGTGTAAAGTCGAAAGGATTTCAGAGAAGGAGTAGGAACATGGGAGAGCGTGGCATCCGGACTCCAAGACTTGTTTATTTCTTTATTAAATTAGGTGAGCAAGGAAATGTCAGTAAGTTAGGCGTTTCCTTTGCTGGTCTGTTTACTCATTTTAAAATTCATTTAAAGCTAGAATCTTAATCCCTGAGTGTGCTTAAGACACTCAGTGCAATATTGGGTTGCTCTGCCTTATTGATATGCTTCCATAGTTTCATTTTGGGGACGTATCTCCTTCTGCTTTTATTTCTGACTCTTTGAAAAGGCATTTGTGCTAGGCTCTTCTAGACTCCTCTCAGTAATTAGATTGGCTGCATCACGGGACCAGATAGGTTCATGGTGTAACAGCCTCTTGTGATGTGTTGTTCCTTTATTCAATCACTCATTCATTCATTCAATAGACATATTAAAATACTTCATCACACTGGGTGAACAGGAAGGTGTTACGATATTTATTGATAACCCATTGTGTTGCAGCATACCCATATATTGTTAAAGTGGCTGTGGTACCAAGGCTAATGATATGTATGGGCTTTGAACTCAAAACGATCTGTTTGGAGTCTCAGTTCCAATGATTATCATGTGAGGCAACCACCAATTCCTCCCAGCCTCACTACACTTATTGGTGAGCTGGGGATACTGTGAACTTCTATCAGGCGGGTTGGTTAATAGAAATAAGTGACCAAGTGCATATTCAATGCTGTGCTTCTGTTACCCATTTTTATTTAATCTTCACAGTGACCCTGGAAAATGGGTGTGACTGAATCACCATGGTACAGAGAGAATACAACGTTACTGATTGTGGTAGACTTATAGCTTAGATTTTAGAATCTTAAACTGCTATGTGAAATTCACGGTTTTATAGTTGAAGAAATGGAAAGGCTGAGATGTCACGGAGTCAGGACCACAGCCCGTGTCCCCAGGTTCTCCGTCCAGGTCTTCCTTGTCACCCTGTGTTTCTGTCACTTGCCTTGCAATCTTCACAGCCATGTAGAAGGGAGCCCTCCTCACTGTCTGTGACTGACGGTCACCTACTGCTGGCAGAATCAGCTGGCCTGTATTTTTAGGTTGACTATACAGTTCATACTCTGCAAACCATTTCCATCTCCTTTCTCCCTATGGACTTTGTGCCTTTTCATCCTCATTAGCACTTTGACCAGAAAGGAAGTGTAAGGGGAAAGGAAATTTAAACCACACATTTTTTCCTTCTTATTAGCAGCTCAAAAAAAAAAAAAAAAGACAGTGAAAGTTGACTTTTAGCTACAATGGCATTTTTGAAGATAGCCATAGATTTAAATGAGCCAGGTTACCTCTCCTGCTGCTACTGTGGATAAATTTGTCAATTGTCTGAGCTTCTGGGGCCTGTGGTCACAGAGACTCCTGCCCTCCCAGTCAGACACTACGTCCCCTCTGGCTGGTGACTCTCCCCACTTGTGGCCCCTGAGTGATCCAGCGGCACTGAAGCCTTTTCATTTCACACCAGAGACAAGATGCTAGCCAAGGTCAGCCCTTGTTTGCTAAGGCCACCATGCTGCGTGTGTGAGAGGAGCCCCAGATTTGTGAAAAATGGCGGCCCTGAGCTGACTTGGACTGGAAAATACAAAGCTTGAAATGTGAGCTGCTTCCTTTCATTCTTGCTATGCTTTCAGATCTTGCTCTCTCTAGCTGTGCTCCACGCTCCTTGGAGAGTGCAAGCTCTCTGCTACCTGTATTCCTTGGGGGTTCTCAGCTGCTTATTATCCTCACCATATACAGCCAAGGCTGGGCTGCTGTTGGCAGAGGTGGCCTTGCAGCCAGGCTACTGTTAACCTTGCAAGTGCACCTCCTGTCGGCTTTTGATCTTGAGGGTGTCAGGAGAATACAGTTCTCAAATCACGGTGTTCCTTTGGCCTGCTTAACTTAAGCCCTGTTCAGTTTATCACAGACCCAGGCCATGTTCTTCATCAGTTGTCACCCTGACGCTCTCTCCTATGACCTGACTTCCAGCAACTGAGTATGGGCTGAATTTTGGTGGTGTATGTGATACTGGGAAGCCCCTTGGGAACTGGGAATGGCAATTCTAAGAAATGGCATCAGTTTTCTTATCTGTAGATGCATGAGGCTGTTCTAAATGGCATCTATGGCCCCTTTGGCACCAACTTTCTGATTCTATAATTATTTGTCTTGGGGAAGTTCCTCTATAGGTTTATGGATCCAAAATGCTGTCTATAGGCAGAAAACTAGGTAACTTGCATATAGGCTAGTGATTTCACTTTTGAAAATTTTTTTTTTATTTTTGGGACAAAGTCTCAGTTAGCTTAGGTTGGTCTCAGACTTGTATGTAGCCCAGGCTGGCCTTGAAGTCCTTTCTCCCCCTCTCATGTTGTGAGATGACAGGTGTGAACCATCAGGCTGGACCAGGATTTCAAAACATATATTACATCCTTTCCTCTTATAGGACCTTTCGTTAGAAGTTTTCACTATGTTGTGTGAAGAACTGGCATCTTACAGGTGTAAACTCTCCAAGAAGTCCAAAGCCTTCCCACTAGTATTTTAAGATTTCTCTGATGTAACCAAAAGTAGCTTGTTTAGTTTTAGGAACACAGGGCAATTTTCTCTGAAAATTTAGGGTTGTGTTTTTTCATGCTGTGTGCTTAGACTTAACAATAATTGTTCTTTTGTGGCTAAAAGAAAGTTCAGTGACATGCTTGAAAGCTTTTGCTAAGTTTAAAATGAAGTCTTCCTAAATAAGAGCACACTGGGGAAATGTGTGTCTGAGGAGGAGATCGTCCAGACCAGCATTGGACGGCCTCTGCTTGAGCCCTCATTCTGTCTTAACCAGAACATAAGCACCCGAGGGCAGGACTCTGTTCCTACCACCTAGAGTGGTACCTGGACAGATCTCAGGGCCTGAGATAAAAGTATGTATCACAGTATTAAATAGTAAATGAAGTCATAAAAGCAAACAGTTGGGTGTATCGGGCACCTTGCTTAACTTCTCTATACCTTCCCCAGAAAAGGTGGGATTAGTCTCTGTGTGAGATGCAGAGCAGTTAGTCTAAGAGAACACCCCCTTATTATCTATGTAATGAGGCTGAGTGAGGAGTAAGGCCACTGGACCTCATTGGTACTATTTGTCATTCACAAGGATGTTGGGAAATTTCCAGGCCTGCCCTTTTCTGGAACGAAAAAGTGACCAGGGAAACCCTTCACCATGGGACAACTTCAAGCAGAGACTCCCCTTTTCATCCTGTTTGCTCCCCCATGGCTCTCCTCCACCCTGAAAAGGTAGAATTCATCATGCTGAAAAGGCTCAGGCCTTCGCTGCTTTGGAAACCCTCTGCAAACAGCTGCTTAAGACTGGAGCTGGTAGCTCTGTAGTCACAAAGAATATTTAAGAAGCTTCTGTGAACACAGCGGGCCTTAGTGTGGATAATATAACCTGCAGGGGCTGATTGACAGCCCCCTCTCTTCTGCCCCTTCCTTCTACTTCAAAGGCATTCAAGTCTGTTTATTTTATTCGCTCTCCCACTCCCACTATGATTGGGGACTGGATAGCATGTTAACAATCTGAGAAAGAGAACATTTGGAAGCAAGGAGATGAGAGGGGTGAGCTCATTACTAGATGGAGCTTTTATAGTTGAGCCTCAGGGAAGAGGAAAAGAAGAGCATCGGTGTTCTTTGGGAGGAAGGAAGAGAGATGTGCTGGGGACTGGGGACCCCAGGGCTCAGAGCCTGCTGGGTTTATCTGGGCTCCGACATGGAATGTCTCAGAAGGGGTCACCTGAAGCCAGTGCTCTCTCTACTGGGGAAGGGGTTGGGACAGGACCCTCTGGTGAGTAGTGAGTACTTTCCGTGGTGACATGGGTCACTGTGCCGTTTAACTTCACCCCCCCAGCCTTCCCCTGCAGTAACATCTAAGTTACCCTGCATCTCAGAGATCATAAATGGACTGGAAAAAAAGAAGTTAGCAAACAGGTCTCTCTTCAATTCTGCAAGACAGCCATGCTATATGAGCTTAACAAATATATTTTAAACTCTGCTGGGTTTCTGATTACAAAAGTCATGCTTGTTCATGGTAGAAAATAGAAAAAAGCTATCTAGAAGAAAATAAAAACCACCTGTAATTCTCCTTTTCAGAGATGGCAACTGTAAACATTCTGGTGTGTGTGTGGGGGTTTGCAGTCCTCATACATGTTTCTAACAAACAGGATTACAATACCTGGGTTGTTTTGCAGCTCGCTTTTTTAAATGTATCAGTAATTTCTCAGTGTTTTTGTGTCCTTAGCAATTGGTCTTTGGTGTGTTGCATGCATGGCACTCACTGTTGTCTGGCTCTCTATGGCCACAGATGCTGCTAGGAGCCTCTTCTGCTCCTAGTGGTGATCTTTCTCTACTGCAATGTCCCATTCCAGAGGACACTTCCTGTTCACCAAGGCTGATGTGTTGGCCTTTGCTCTTGGTCAGTCTCTTTAAGAGCCTGTGTGGAGGTTTAGTGTTAATTGTCAATTTGACAGGATCAGCTAGGAGACAAGCCTCTGGGCACATATGTGAGGGATTATTTAGTCTCTGGCAGGAATGGAGGAGAACCATACTTAAATTGGGTGATATCCCTTGGGTAGATACAACGCTGTATAGAAAGGAGAAATTTAGCTGAGCATAAACCTTCATTGTTTTTTGCAATGGACCAACTCCCTCAAGATTCTGCCCCTGTTACCTCCCTACCATGATAGATTTTCATCGGGGGCTGTCAGCAAAATAAACCCCTTCTTTCTTAATTAAGTTACTTTGCTCAGGGTATTTCATCATAGCAATAGAGAAGTGACTAATACCCCTTGCTTATCCTCATTTCTGACTCCTCAGCTTTTCATAGCCACAGGTGCAATTCTCCCCACCTAGCATACTGTCATAGGAACATCCTAATGTGTCGTCCCACCGCCAACTCTTCTTCAGCCACTGCTTTATGTGTGATGGGCCTTTCCCTTAATTCATATCTATGATCATATGATTGATTCCTATTGGGGAATATTATAAAGGCCACTCCACGTAGTTAAAAGGAAGATTTATTTAGTGGATGACTTACAAATGAAAGAATGGATAGGTCGCGGGGGTCTGGGGAAGGCGTCTAGCAATCCAGCGGTGTTCTCTGGAGCTCTGCACAATCAATCTCCACCATCCAGGGTCCAGGCGCAGAGAGCGCGCCCCGAGCGAGCGCTTGCCCATCCAGCTCTCCGGTTTCCAGCACCTCCCCTCGCCCCGCCTCGTAGACGTGACAGTTGCCAGAGTCTCAATGGGGGTTGGAGCTTCCAGATCCAAGCTGGAATGACTACCCACTACATCTCCCCCTTTTTGTCTAAATAAGAAGGTTCTAAACTAATACAAGACTATATACAAAGGAATGGTTATCAAATATTGTCCAGAAATAATGAGGGATAATGACCTAGATAAGATGTAACTACAACCAATGCAAACAATATCAAGCAAGAAACACATTCTAAAATCCAGAGAAGTATAGAGCATAGGTAAACGGCATGTTATAAAGATCATTCAAAGGTGTCCTATCCTAAAGAACCTGAATCTAATACTTAATATGTTCTATCTAAGATATTATATATACTAAGTTGTAACTATAACTGCTAGTCTTCAATCCCATCAAAGACCTGAGAAGGAACATAATGGTACTTGAGAAATGGTAGACGGATGCAAGCAACTTCGGGAGTCTTGCAAGAGTAGACCAAGACAGCTGGCAGCCTGGACAGTCACCTAATGTTTCTCAGCGTTGTTGGTGCATTCAAATTGGCTACAGGCCTAGAGTATCTGACAGACCATTTTCAGAAGCAGGATTTCTGAAAGACCATCTTACCCTGTCTTGGCAGAGTACAGTGGTCGCTTTCCTTGTGTCCCGCTTGTCCAGAAAGGACAGCATTGCATTTGTACTGTCAGCCATCAAGGCAAGGGCAGTTCTTTGCCCCGTAGGCCATTTTGTGCCAAAAAGACAAACTTCCAAATGGAAATGTCTTAGAAGCCCAACATTCTCTCGGGATCAATTGGTGCAGCCAGGAGCAATTGTGCCTCACGTCAACAGAATTCTAAGTTATTTAAATGCCATATTCTCTAGGTCTATGAAGTGTTTGAAGATTACCTGTCCATCTGACCTATGTATCTGTAAATCTGGATAACCTAACTAACGTAACTATAGAGATGACAGGCATAGGCGACCATAAATCTATAAATCTTATCTACCGAAATAACCTAAGGACTAAGGCTTCACGTAAATAAGGTAAACAGTCTATAAGCAAATGTATGGTGAAGAACGATGACTTCAAAATTGTGACAATACACAAGATATTTATAACAGAGGTAGGAATATATAGTGCGATATGCAATATGACAATAATCTTAAATATATATCAATATACCAAATATCCTAACAGAAGTAGAACATATATAAAGTATGACAGATATAAATTTACATTTGTATCAATATAAAAATGTTACAAATAAGAGTAGAAATATATGTACATTATAACAAATATAGTTCTGTATTTGTATCAATATACAAATTATCTTAAACAGGAGTATAAAAATAGTTTACATTTGTATCAACATATAAGAATCTATAACAGTACAAATTACAGTGCAAATTGTCTAAGGTTGCTATTTTACCAAGTTTGCTTACTAGTATATACAATGATTTACCATCATATCTTATACCTATCCGTTCCATTTCTTCTGCCCCCCCTTTTTTTTTACAATACTGAGTTAATATTTTTTTCCACCCCCAACCCTACAACCGTCATCCATAACCCTGAGAATTATGAAACCTAAGGGAGAAGGGGCGTCGTTTTCTAAGAATTGTTTCCTGCCGTTTAGGGGGTGATGTTATCTCTGTTGGGTACTGTGAGAAAGCTCAGATAGTTAAATCTCAGTTAGACTAACTGTAGGTTCTGCAGCAAGTTTTAGAGTAATGGGTAAGATTGTCTGAAATTCTGGCAAGAAGTGTAGTATGATGATGATTACCATGGCATCATTCTGGATTGGGTAGAGTTGTTGTTGTTGGGGCCCCATCTTCCTTCTGGTGACTTCTGAGATTGCTATTGGAAAAACTTATTTGTTATCAAAAATGGGAGGTTTGGATTTAAAGAGGACATAGCATGTAAGAAAGGATTCTGAGAAATGTGTATTTTAAAGGTACCTTAACTTCAAAATTTGGATGTAAGGATATGTTGTTTTGGAAAGGAGGCTCTGCTTTTGTTTCCACAGAAAGCCAGAGGCTGTGGATTTGTTCCAGATTAAGATACATCAGGTTTGACCAGCCAAGACCACCTGAAAGGTCTCTGATGACACCATGGCCCAGATGATCCAACATCCAGAATCGTTTCAAGGCAACTGGCTCAGATGATACGGTCTCACGGACTACTCCATGATCCTAAAATTTTCTTTGTGTCCCCATAAGATACAGCGCCCCCCTCCAGCAGGAAGTAGTAAGAGAAGCTACACCCAAATTCCCAAATTCCCAAATATACCAAGCTGACTTTGGAGATGTGTAAAAGTTAAAACCTTCCTTTTAAAAAAAAGAAAGGGGAAGTGCTGTGGGACGGTCTGTATGTCAAATTGCTGTGATTGGTCAATAAATAAAACACTGATTGGCCAGTGGCCAGGCAGGAAGTAGGTGGGACAAGGAGAGAGGAGAATTCTGGGAAGCAGAAGGCTGAGGCGGAGAAACACTGCAGCCGCCGCCATGACCAGCAGCATGTGAAGACGCGGTAAGCCACCAGCCACGTGGCAAGGTATAGATTTATGGAAATGGATTAATTTAAGCTATAAGAACAGTTAACAAGAAGCCTGCCATGGCCATACAGTTTGTAAGCAATATAAGTCTCTGTGTTTACTTGGTTGGGTCTGAGCGGCTGTGGGACTGGCGGGTGACAAAGATTTGTCCTGAGTGTGGGCAAGGCAGGAAAACTCTAGCTACAGATTCCCTTGTTCAAAACTATTCAGTGTCTTCCCATTGTTTACCATGTTTAGTAAAAATTACCCACAGAACCACTTTTCACATGACCGAATTTTTCATCCATGGGTAGAAAATTTAATATTTTTCTTTCTGTCTTCCCACACCATACACACAAAATGATCACAACACATTCTCTTGGCCTTCTCTGGTGTTATCTCTTCTCTTCTCTCCCTTCTCTGCATCTGCCCTGACTTGTATCCTCCTTATTTCTTATCTGAGTTACTACAGGGATCATGTCCAGGCTGTCTTCAGTGTCGTTTCCTCTACATTGCTCTGCATACGGAATGATCACAAATGAAAAAAAAAAAAAAGACCATTATGTATGTCTTAAAATATGGTTCCCTAGAGGATCTGGGAAATGTCCTAATTTCCAAGTGTAGCCTAAAGGCTTTTCCTGACTGGACCTGCATTGAGTCCCCTTACTTCCTCCTTGATGTGGAACTTGAATCACACTGAATGCCTTATTCTTCCTAATGTCCCATAAGAGCTTTCTATTCTGATATAAGCTCCACCCACTTTTTAATTTCCCTACTCTCCTTCCCTAAGAGTCTGCTCATCTTGAGCATTCCTCAGCTGTACATCCTTCCCTTTATGCTGGCTTCAGTTGTTTTGTATGATAATTGTTCTCATCACTGTGAAATCAAGAGCCTTGAGGTGGTATTTCATTTGTCTTTGTATTTCCCCAATGCTCGATACAGATACAGTGGTATAGCAGATTCACTCAATAATATTTTTATATGTATCATGAATGAATAAGTAGCTCAATATTATGTAGTAATGTATCAAAGATTCAGACCTTGAAAGAAGAGGGCAGTGTATGCTGATGGTCCCTTATGGGCAATATAGGCAAAGGAAGTGTGATAAACAGCCAGTTGTATCTAACATGCAATTCCCACGATTGCTTTAAGTCTTCATCCTCCTGCTTGCTGCTTCAGGCTATTTGTACTGCCTCTTTTCCTGGACTTCTCTAGCCAGGGTTTCTTTGGGTATCTGTGTATGCATTATAGCTGAGGCATTGTGCTGCCACTTTGGTGGTAGGCCCCTCATCTGGGAGACTGAGTGCTGTCATGACAATCCAGGGTTTCTCTCTGGCCAGGGACTGTGACCTAATAGTGGTGGCAATGGTAGTGATGGTGATGGTGATATAAGAAAAGCACAGAGGAATTTTATTTGTCTCATCCTGTCTGGGCAGTGAAGCATGTCTTTATTTTGTAATGGCCACAAAGCATCTCCTTGTCCTTGACAATTGTGATGCTTCTCTGGTCCAAGTCACGACACATTATGACAATCATTTCCAAAGGGCCCTTGCTTTCTTTCACTCAAGGATCCTCCCATGGCATCAATCAATTCAGGTGAACCTTCCAGCTAAGTTTCTCTAGTGGACTTGCGTATTTAGGTCAGAGTTTTTGCCACACTTTGGCCTTGTCTGTACTTTAGATTCCCAACACTCCCCCTGCCCCCCACTTACATCATTCTGACCATTTTTTGTCCCATTTCAGTTTCTTGACACTCCAGTCTCTTCCTCCAATCAACATCAACTCTTCTGCTATGCCCTCTGGCTAGAGTTCTCACCCTGGCTCTTTGCATGGTTGATATTTTCCCTTGCTTTATACCTTGGCTCAGAGACCCAGACCACCCTCCCCTGTGTTCTGCTTCTGAAGATTTTTTGTTTTCTTCCTAGTATTTTCTCACCAACTGTAATCGTGAACTTACCTTCTGGCTTCTTTGTTATTGCTGATCCTCACGTCTAAGCTCTAGCACTCAGGAGCTGAAGAACCTTGAGTAAATTATATAACCAACATCACCCCAGTGTCTGCTTCTGAACATGGAACCATGGAGAGGATTAAAAGATAGTAATACACACCATCACCATGATAGTGCCTAATGTTTAGTAAGTGGCCAACAAATGTTACCTACTATTATCATTATGTTTTTCAAGAGCATGGCCTATACGTATTCTGTCTACTCCTGGCTATCCCTATTGTTCATGTATCTCAATAGCTGATTTATCTTGGGAGCTATTGCTCTGTGCTAGGCTCTATGCTTACTGTATGACATGAGTTAAGTCACTTGGGTCTTTTTAGCAGGAAGGCAGAGAGAAGACTCAAATTGCTTAAGAACCCCAAAGACAGTGAGTGGGCTAGCTAGGATTCAAACCCATCCAGTCTAGCTTCAACGTCCATGCTTTCCCGTTCTGGAGACTTAGCGGAAATGTTTCCTGGCTATATGATGAGCAGATTATCCTTCATGATTCCTGACTCTTCTCCCTGAGAACATTCTCTTGCACAGCAACCTGGGTGCTACCAGCTCCGTATATCCACAATGTTCCCATATTGCCTCATATACCTTCTTTGGATGGAAACATGGCTTCTCTGTTCCTGTAAAAAAGGAAACCAAGTCTCTCAGCCCAGGGTGGTCCCGGAGCATTGGAGGCAGAGGTTTCCCCGCCCTGGTACAGTGGGCATATGCTTCAGACAAATGCACTGTGCAAACCTGCATCTGTTGCCTACCAACCTCCCACTCCAAGGAATTCACTCAGGGCTGATTCTTCTTTTCTTTTCCTTGACAAAAGGCAGGAACCGCGTGGGGAGGAAAGCCTTTATTCTGGAGAAGAACCGTTCAGTGCATAGCCGGTCTTACTATTCCATTGATCAATTCGCAGGGCCTGGCAGCTCGGCAGAGACAATGCTCAACAGGGCCTGGGCTCTAAAGCCCCAGTTGCTTTAATGGTCTTTACCTTAGCCACCAGCAGGGGGCTGAGAGGTGTTGAGGGATGTACTGTGTGGCGCAGATGTCATCCAGGTCTGAAAGGTGCTGGAAGAGACGCTGGGTTGGACAGATTTCAGTCACATATTGGCCCCAGTGTCATTTCCAGCCCTTGTTTCTCCTTTTGAATGAACAGAGCAGGTTTCGGGTATGTGGGGATTCTTTTGAACACACTTCTGTAGGATGAGTCATGTGTTTGTGTCTTTGTTCTGTGTCATTCCACCAGATACATCACTAGGCACAAGGCATACTGAATGTGTAACTCTCAATGCCTCTCAATGAGAAAATCTCCCCCGAGGATCCTGAGCATGGCCACAAGGTCACGCCAATGCTGTGTGTGATAGGAAATGTTAGCTGTTGCACTTGCCTAAACACTGGGAGCAGTGATGGAGGGTGCATCTTGTTCTCCCATTGCCCTGCCTCTCTCCTGCATCTCTTCTCGTCCCTCTTGTCTTTTCTCTGTGTCCCAGGAGTATGGCATCTATGGATGGATTGTGCAGGCTTCCTTGCCCTATAATCTCTTGGAGGCATGACAAGTCATCAGGGCAAGGATGGTGGGATGACGTATTTCCTGTCCTCTTGCTATCATTCTCCCACTCCCAGCAGGCCAAGGCTCTGGCAGAGGCTGCAGTCCCATTATGCTTTTTGAGGCTCCTCTTTCTCTGGATCCAGGGGAGACCTGGCTGAACACTGTTTTTATCCCTTGCCCCTTCAGGTCTGAGACAGGCAGGACTTCTAACTGGCTTCTGATCTCTGTGAAGTCACTTTCTGTAGCTTTGATGCTGTTCCCCTGATGCTACACACACCCTATTAATAGTCCCACCAGTGGATTCTGGGCTGTCAGCCCTTCAGCGTCTGAGCTCTCTGCTTTCTGACAGAACCCTGACCAACCGACAACCCTGGGGGTGTGGTGGGCAGGATGAGAAAGATCAGACACAGAGACCATGGAGAAAACGGAGGCTCAAGCTCAAGACTGTATGAGTGTTTTAAATCAGGCTGCATGAAAACCATCAAATAGTTCTGAATAGAATATGGACTCAAGCATGCATGTGTGACGTCAGTCCTCTGAGGTCAGAAGATGCAGAAGGGAGGTGGTGTAAAGGTAGAAGCTAATGCAAGTGGCAGCTTACTAAATCTGTGGACAGAAAACCCTCTGGAGTGAGTCCGTGTCTCCAGGATCAGGAGTGCTGAGAGCATAAGGTGCCAGCAGCCGAGAAGGTGGGTTGGAGACTTGATCCACAGGAGCCATCTGGGTTTACAGATAAGAATGAGATTTCAGATGTGTTTTGTAGATATATACTTTTTATTATTTAGAGATGAGTAGGGACAGCAGAATATATCACAGGAGGGCATCTTGAGGAATAGAGGGCTAGTGGATTCAGAGAAGACAGGCCTGAGGGGACAAAGAATTTGTGTCACACCAGAGGGCAACTCTCCTAGAGCAGAGAGGAGTGCTAGGGAGGTGAAGCCAAGAAGAGCCTTGTGAAGGCTCCCTCTGTCTATCAAATCCCACACACAATGGTAGGTACCTGGTCTTGAAAGGGATTAAGCTGAAGGTAAATGCTTGCTCGTCAGAAAAAGACCCCCTGTGTTGGGCTGTAAGCGAAGCTGAAGAATGTCACATCATATTCCATTTCCCTGAGTTCCAGCCCAATGAGCCTGTGTTCATCCCACCACCTAAACACCAATGTAGTGCTGGGGTGTTAGCCACAGGCCAGCAATCAGCAGCTGTCCATCTCTGGCTTTTCATTGCAGGGGTGGTCTACAGGGATTTGACATGGCCAAGAACAAACAAAAAAGAACTCTTTGTGGGTCAGAAGTTGAATAACCTTATTTGTTCCTGTTCCTCCACTGTGGTTATCTTTGTTTCCTTTAAATAATGACCCGTTTCCTTTCAATGCAGATTAGTAGTGTGAGTTTGATTGGTGGACCATGTGGGGAATATGTAGAAGAGAGAACAAATGGGCTTTGATTCCCTAGTGGTTCTACCAGCTGGGGAGTTTCAAAGATTTCTTTTAAATCTCAATTGAAGACGGAATAAAGGAAATGTGCTGTGATGAAAGTATGTCTGGAACGTAGAAAAGTGATGAAGGAAGAATTTCTTCAGTGGGGCCAGAGAAGATTCTCTTTCTTTGGGGAAAGGGAGATGATGAAGATGCATGCTTGCCTAGAACCACTTGATACTCAGTGGCTTCCACCACGGTGTCAAGTGAGTATTTTGGCATGCAGAGGGTTTCCCACCACACTCTTCAATTTAGTAAATCAGCTGGCCTAACTCCGAGTTGACTTTCAGCTGACCAGTGCACATTATCTCATTTTATCCCCCGAGGTAGAGGTTGCAGGTGGTTACTTCCCTTCTTATTGATCCAATGAGACTGAGGGAGGCCAGTTCTCCTGTCCAGTGTCATGAAGATGGATAAATTTTGTTTTGAACTTGTCTCTCACAATCTTTCTACTACTTCATAATGTACAGCCAGGTGACACACTAACATTTGTTGGGTATTTACTCATACATAGGTATGTCCCATAGGTTAGGTCCATTAAATCTTACAGCAGTCCCCATTTTCCAGATGTGGAAACTTAGGGTGCTTCCTCAAGCCCTGGCTCTACCAAGGCAGAGAAGGCAAGTTTAATTCCAATAATATTCCAGGCTCATCTTGTCCATAACACCAGGATGGGAGGAAACATCACTAACCTTCATCTCACGTGAATGTGCACATCTCCCTGTGTGTACAGAGTGTGTGTGTGTGCCAGAGCCCTCCAATCCTGAGTCCCACAGCATCTTTAACTGTTTGCCAGGTTCTCTACCTGTTATGTTCTTGGAAAAATAGAGGCTCCATGTCTCAACTAAAACTTACTATCTCCTGCTCCACACAGTTCCTCCTTCCACATTCCTTATCTCAGCTAGTGCCACCACTCAGGCTCAGACCACACACACCTGCTGCTGAATGTCGAGTCTACTGGGGCTTGCTGCGAAAGCCTGTGTCCCTAAGTTCAGTTTTGAGCACCGAGGAGAAGCAGTAAGTACCCATAATCCCTGGGCTGGCATCACTGAGGGCTTAGGGGCCAGCCTCTCTGGCTGACTTGGTGAGTTTTAGCTTCCGTGAGAGATCCTGTCCCTAAAATAAGTTGGTGAGTGGTTGAGAAAGGCACCTGATGTCAACCTCTAGTTCATCCCCTATTTAGACTTGGTCAACATTGTGCATAGCCATCTAAGCCTTCCCATTTCCCCCATACTATGTCTTGGGCCAGTCTTTTGTGCAACTAGGCTTTGGCAGTAAAATTTTAACGATGCCTTTCTAGCATTGCATTTTCTGTTTCTACAGACTGTTCTTATATTATCAAAAAAACATAACTAAGTTACTATGTTTCTTCAAAACTTTCATGGGTTTTCTGTCATAGTCATTTTATTATATAATTTGTAATTGAGAATCTGCTCATTGCTAACTTCTCCTCCATGCACTGGGCTTCGAAGAATGAAACTTACAAAAATCCTGTCCTTGTTCACTTGAAAATTCTTTCAGCCTCACATCCAGAGTCAGATCCAATTTGGCCCAATTCGTTCTTCTGATCTTTCCTTTTCCTATAGGTAATATTGGCATTGCAGCCCAGGCATGGTGAGCATGCATGGTGCATTTCCTAGATGCTATGCACCATGGAAGGTGGCTTCAATATGATCTCCCTCTGATGCCCTTGTTTCAATTCCTTCATTCCCCCAAGTTCTGGCCAGATCATACTCCTCTCCCAACTGCTCTGGTCAGAATTAATCTCTCCTTTACTTCATCATGTGCATGATGCATTTCTACACTGAAAGTAATTCCCATTCTTCATGTTTTATGTATATGTTTGTTTCCTCTCTCTAGTCTGAGATCTTTGAGCAGAGAAAGTATGGTCATATCTATGTTGTATTCTTAACACTTCTCAGTTCTTGGTGCACAGTAGGCACTTCTAATAAGTGTTATCTACGTTGAAATGGTTAGATGCTGAAACTCTTGGTGATACCCTACCCTGTCCCCCATAACGGACTTTCGCCTTTTCTAAGCTCTCTAAAGGAATACACACTAGTTTTGCACAGTGGTGCTCGAGTCTAGGAAAGCGGGTCTCTGCCTCTAGGTGGCAGTGTTACTGTGCTCAAAGCGAGGGAGTTGCCAGGCAAGTTATGAAGCTGCATCACAGGCACAGGTCCTTCTTTTCTCCCCTCCCTTCCTCCCTTTGCTCTTCCTTCTTCAGTTTTTCTCCTTTCATTGTCTTAGTCCCTTCTCTTTCCATCCTGGGTTCTGTTCTTGCACTAAACCTCTTCACAGATTGAAGAAAAAAAAAATCCCAAGGTGGAATTTTTGGATTGAAGAAAACGTGCAAGTCCCCCCCTCCCCGTCCCCCCCCCCCCCCCGCCTCCCAGAACCCCAACCTCTAGCCTCATACACTATAGAGCTTTAAATTTTAATATTTCTGCTACAGGCTGTTTATATTTTGGCAGTCTAGGTGGATATGATTTTCAGCGTCGGGGAAGTGGGAAGCAGCTATTTTTGAAGCGGCCTAGGACATAATTGGAAATGGCCTTTGCACCTATCTCCGCCTGTCTGTACCCACTGTGTCTCTTCTGGATCCATCACGGTGAAGGGACTCAGTGAGCCTTCTACTTTTCTAGGAAGACCTGGAGTGCACTTGTTGACCAGATTCAGGGGGAGGATTGTGGCTGTCTTAAAAGAAGATGCTTCAATTCAGCTTAGGACAGAGGCAGGTCAACAGAATTTCCTGGGAGACTCATTCAGAGAGGGAGTTGGGGAGCAGGAGGGAGGTGGCAGAGGAGCAGAGGCAGAGGAATGCAGATGCATCGATCCTTCTACCTGGCCTGACTACTTGCCTGTTCTCTCACAACGCCCATTGCTGCAAGGATTCAGTGTTCAAAGAGGGGGGTGGCGGCGAAAGAGGAACAGGTAATTTCAGCATGAAAAATGTCATTTTGCCTCAAGCAAACTGCCTTCCTATGGCCTCGCTCCTTTGTGTGGTTTGGATTAGGCATATCCAGAGGATCATTTGCCCAATACTAACAAGAAGGCTCGCTGAGCTCATTTGTTAGCAGACGTAATGGGACTTCCTCTCAGTGGCAAGAACAGCAGCCACCTAGAGTCACTGATTGCTATTCATCTGTCACCAAGGAAAAGTCTCTCTCTCTCTCTCTCTGTCTCTCTCTCTGTCTCTCTCTCTCTCTGTCTCTCTCTCTCTCTCTGTCTCTCTCTCTCTCTCTCTCTCTCTCTCTCTCTCTCTCTCTCTCTCTCTCTCTCTCATATGCACACACATTTACACACACACCATAGAATTAAATTTGCACCTGTAGGTTTCTCTTGAGGAAATTCAATCCCACTCCCCGCCCCTCCCCCCAGCCCACTTCTTTTCTGTATTTTTTTTTCCCTCTCTATTTTAGGCTCAAGGCCATCTGGCTTAGGAAGACAGGCTCTTCACTTCCAGGCCGCTAATGAAGCCGACTCTTTCCTGCCTTAGTCCTCAATAGCTTTTGCTTCCTTAACATGAGCTGTGTTTCCCTTCTCTTTTTCTTCAAGTTCATTACTTGGAACTTTGGGGGCCTGTGCACTTCTTATTGTTCAGCATTTGATTTCATTTTTAGCACCTTGAAAAAACTCAGACTTTAAAGGAGCTTTATTTGATTTTTCTGTTTCCTTTGAAAAAATGTATCTACTGCTGAACCTGAAAACATATGCATGTAAGTAGCATTATACAGATTATATATATATATATATCTGTATCACAAGAATTAAAGAAAAAGAGGCCCATGAATTTGAAAGAGAGCAAAGGGGATAAATGGGCAGATTTGGAGGGAGGAAAAGGAAGGGGGGAAGTGACATAAATTAGATTTTAATGTCAAAAATATATTAAAAAAACCTTTTTGTATTCTGTCCCAAATTTTCAGTCAAGGTCATTGATCTTGGCCAGTTTTGATGTCGTTGGAGATCGTGGTGAGGTCCCAAGTGTTCTTGACTCTGTGGCTGTATCCTCCTGTCACAGGCACAGTCTTTTCTCCGAATACCTGAGACAGAGGGAGGAGAATAGTGTGGTACCTGATGAATCTGGAGTATGGTCACAATCTTAACAACTCTCCCAAGTGGCTTGAAAAACATGCTTGTTTTCCCTTTTCTTTTTCTTGCCTTCTCAGTGTGTGTTTCAAAGTGACTCAAATGACTACATCCTTGGGACTGGTTGCCACCTTCGGTTATCATCATGACTTTCTCTCTTTTCTTGAATTTCTTGACATTTGACAGTAGTTTTGGACCTCAAGCCTCCTCTGGAACCCTGAGGAAACTGATAGCTACCCAGCCAGGCCTGCTTGCAGAGCTACCTTCTGCTGAAGGCATTTTTAAAAGCAATTTTCTAGGAATTCAGCTATGTGGAAAATGAACTATGCAGAAGAAGTGGTGGCCCCAGAGGGCAGCCAACACATGGAGATGTGCTGTGGAGGCAGATTCTTTGTGGTTTCATGTTGGAGAGCTTGCATTTCTAACTTAGGATTCAGCTCCTCTTCCACTGTGTGGCACTGGGGACATTTCTTCACTCACTTCCCTGGGTCTTTCTTTACCTAAAGTAGAGATAATCCTAACAGCTCAAAGGGCTGTCTTGAGTATTCCCTGAGATGACAAGGGCAAAGTGGTTAGTACAGTGCCTGAATGATGCAGAGTGAGCCAGTGATTGCTGCTCATGTTTAAGAGGATGTGGCTTCACGCTGCAAAGAAACTTCCGAGATCATCTGGCCACCTTCGTCTTCCAGCTGAGCACACGCTACTCTGCAGTTGTCCACAGCTACTCAACCAGTGGAGGACCACAGCCTCTGACAGGAGGCTGGCTTCCACATCCTGCATGCTTTCTCCACAGGCCTTCCTCCCCGCTTGCCCCGCCCAGTCTGATGATGGGAGTGGGTGGTGATGTGCTACTTAATATTACACAGCCATTCACTCAATAAATATTTATTGAACAGAGAAAATGCTAAGTTTTGGACAGATCCTACATTCAGCAATTGCACTGTGTCAGAGGACAATTTGATCATTGGTTCCATGTTGTGGTCTTCTTGCTTAGCTTGGCTACTCTACTATAAAGCAAGCTGAGAGGTTTCTGGTGGGTTCTACTGCTTTAGCTGGAGGGCTGAGTGGAATTGTGTGGGTAGATTTATTTTTCAAATAATCCTCCCCAGAAACCCGTGTTGGCTGTCTTTGTGGAACAAATGGATCTCATCAGTGGTATGGACTTGACCTTCCCCTGTCCCTTTGGACAGCATCTGTGTGCACGTTGCTTGCATTCTTGGGTACAGGGAGACAATTTAGAGCTATTTCTAGGAAACCTGTGCTCTTCTTCCCTTTGGCATTTTGGAGGAAGAAAACTATTTTTGACAGGAACACAATGTAATCAGGTTGTAACACCCCAGATTCTGGTCGAGTGGCACCAGGGCACAGGGAACACTATTTGAGGACGTAGTTTTAAATAAACATTTCCCACGAAGGGCTCTTTGCTGGGAACTGTTGGCTGGCTGGACTTTCATGGACTTTGGCTTGTATGCAAAGGAGAATGTTCTCGATTTTCCTCAGTCTGTGCTGAGGCAGGAATGTGGGCTTAGAGAGCATTCTCTCTGGCAGCTGGGTCGTTGTGACCAGTATTACTGTGCCTTCATCACAGGAAGGGAGAGACTTAGGGAGGTGCCTAGGAATAAAAGACTGGGTAGCACAATCCATTTGCAAACAAATAACCTTTATGCTGTCTAGCTTTCTTAGAATTAATAGATGTTCAGTGGAGGAAAAAACTCAGGAATCAGATAAACAAAATTAAGAAAAAATGATTAAAATACTAACAGCTTAGAGATACTTATCTTTCCAAACCTAATAGGGCCATATTTTGGGGTCAGAAGATATCAATGGCATCAACTCGCTCCCTGCCATTAATTAAAAATAAAATAAGGCAGCTTTATAAAAACAGAAGTGCAATACTGAAGAAACTGCATATCTGTATACTCCATTCACAACCATATTTAAATATGTTATGGAGTCTTAGAATGACCTTCTGATTTAGAATTTTTATTTAGTATCTAAAGTAATAGGTTGCATTATGACATTTTTGCATATAATTTGTTTTTGTGGACCCTACTCTTCCCTATTCTTTCCCACCACCCAAATACCCAGATACCACTGGGGTGGGGTTGATTTTGTTATACTCATTTTGTAACCAACCCCGAGACTCAAAAGAGTATACTGTCTTTCTCTAGTTAAAAAGCAGGTAAATAGCACAGTTGAGATGTGAATGAAGGGTTTTGGGTTTCCAAACTGTCAAACAATCTGCTAGATCCCAACCCCCTTCTCACACTGTAGAAGCCTTACATGTCAACTACCTGGGTAGCAGGCCACTCAGTTCTCAGGGGCTCACAAATTCCTGTTGTCATTGATGGATCTGCAGACTGACAATGGTTAGATGATCTGGTCTGGGCTTACCTGGAGGTGTTGCCTCAGGAGTCGGGCTCACTGGACTTGGCTAAGATCTCATCTTTGGCTCAGGTCTGTTCTGTATGTGTTTGCTCTGCACACCAAGTTGAAGGGATAATCTTCTCTTGATGGAGCATAGAAATAAAAGATCCAGAACAAACCACATTAACACATGAAGCCTCAGTTACTGTCATGGCTGATGACATTCCTTTGGCCAAAGCAAGTCACCTAGCCAACCCCATGTCTTTAGGAAGGATACAGTACCTACAGGCAGAAGGGAATTCAATAACAGCACAAAACATTATAGTCTGGCCTCTATTCACTGTTCTAGATGCAGAGTTTACTTTCTGCCATCCCAGCACCTTCAAATGTCTCATTCAGTCCTTATCAGGCTTGATCTTGGAATCACCCCAAATCCTGACATGACTCCTATTGACTAAAATACTGACCACTAAATGAAAAGACAAGTGATTTGCCTTTTAATCTCCCAACAAGTGATGTTGAATGGAGGTGTAAAAGCTGCCTCACATATTCCCACTTGAAGCAGGGAAGAATGAAAGACACACTGCAATAACTGATCTACAGGCATTCTGAAAGCCCACTGTGTAAGGGAAGCCAGGCTCCTTCGTTCTGTAGGTGCAGAGGATCTGATCACTCACTGTGAACTATGAAGGGCCAGATACTAAATGTTTTAGGTTTTGTAGACCATATGTACTTGTAAGCTAAAAACAAAAGCAGTGTGACTAACATAATGAGGGTGTATATTTGTGTGTGTGTGTGTGTGTGTGTGTGTGTGTGTGTGTGTGTGTGTGTGTGTGGTTGTATTCCAACATAATGATATTTCCAAAACTGGGTGACAGCAGGGCTTGGCCGGGGGTCATAGTGTATTGACCTGAGGTTCAGACCCTGTTCTATGTCTGGGAATGACTTCTCCTCTAGTACTCTGTGTCTTTTGGCTCTGACCTCCAGGAGCTTTCTCTTTTGCCATCATCTACCAGGCATGAACACCTCTAAAGAGGACTTTAGAGCCCAAGTCTTTCTCTCTGCCTTTAGAAATTGGGCAGGCAGGGATCATTTTCCATTTCAAACAGTTATCTCAGGCTGATAGCATTCCATCAATATAGCTACTTTGAAAGGATTTGATCTCAGTCAATTCCTTGCACTGAAAGTTATACCTATGATGCGTTTGAGCCAGATGTCTCTCTTTTTCTCTTAGCACTTAATTTTGGCTACTTTGGTTATATTAGGTCTCTGTAGGATCGTGCCTTTTATGTTTCTAGGAGCACTTTGTTCAGCTCAAGAGCATAGTTAGGCATCACTTTAGTCCTTTTAGAAGTTTTTACAAAGGATATGACAGCCACACCCTTGATTTAGACTTTGTCCTGAGACTGACAAAATGGTGAGGCAAAAGATTATTTAAGTCTTGTGATGTGGAAATCTTGGAATTTTTGAGCTCTCTTTATCCACTCTCAATTCTGCTGGAAAATCAGTTAGTTCTTTTCTTAAACCCCACTTTGTCTTATATACCTTATCCAGCTGGTAACAAGTATATTACACAATCAATATTCTGTCTGGACACTTTCTTGTCCGATGCTTCAAGTTCATTAGGCATATTTTCTGTCTTCCAAACCATTGCAGATGAGTTTTGCCAAGTACTTCTTCTTGAAATAACATGGGATGGCTTGTTTCCAGCCTTCCATTACAGCTTCCTCACCATCTGCCTGCTCTTCAAGCCACAGGTACGTATTTTCGGTTTTCATTTTGGCAGTATCCTCCTTCTAATCCCATCTTTCCATCAGCCAGTTGTTTCAATAGTGTGGTACAATAACTGTCTTAAACCCAGTGACCTACAGGAAAGAGGCACTTAGTTCACATTCCCAATTCTGGTCAACAGATCTAGCCTGGGTACAGCAAATGATGCTGCTTTAAGCTGCACTGTGAGTGGGGTTAGGCTCACTGTACGTTGGCTTTGGCTCATTCTACATGTGTTTGCTTTCAGCTCAGGCTGAAAGGAGCAGCTATTTTTGGGGGGCTAAGTTCTTCTCAGGGTGTACCTGTAGAGCAGTAGCCCAGTTGAACCAGTCAATACATTTAAAGTTTCTGCTTGCATGGTGCCTACTAACATTCCATGGCACAAAGTAGATTCCATAGCTGAGTTTAACATCAGTGGTGTGAGAAGATCACCCTGTCTATGGTGGTCTGAATATTTTTATTCACGTGTATATTCATGTATGTGAAGGTAAATATATATATGCCACAGGACTATCTGATATGATCCTCAGTAACACAGTTACTTTTCAGATAGGACTTCTAATTGGCCTGGAGTTGATCAATTAGACTAGACTGGCTGGCCAGTGAGTTCCAGGGACCCTCCTTTCTCTGCCTTTCCATGGCTGGGATTATGAGTGCACACCACCATGTCTATTTTTTTTCTTTTCTTTCTTTCTTTTTTTTTTTTTTTAAAAAAAAAAACATGGATTCTGGGGATTGAACTCAGATCCTGATGCTTATAAGGCAAGTAATTTACCAACTGAGCTATCTTTCCAGCCCATGGTTTGCAGTTTTTGGTGAGTTAGAAACTGGAATGATGATATGATTGATTTTAAGTTATCAATGTCAAAGAGGAGGAAAAGAAATGGATGTCTATGAAGACCACTGTGTTTTTCTTGCTTATTCCTTACAATCCTCTTTGACAAAGTCCCCATCAAAGAGACGCAGGTGATGTGAGCTGCTTTGGGAATTTGTTCTTAGAAAAAAGTGGGCATGCTCTCTCATTGCTCCTTCCAGCTGCTGGGGGGCTGGGATGTGCCTGAGTGAGATGATGTGCCACTCACTTTCCTGACAGCAGGCTGACTGACTAGGCAGTCACGTAGCTTTTTAGGAAGAAAACAACAAAAATAAAAACTTACCTTCAATCACTCAGTTAGTGTCTTTGTCAAAGCAGCTTGAACTGTACCTAGTCCTGTTTCTAGACTGTTACACACTAAGAGACTCTTGTTGAAAGCACAATATTTTTGTAGGTATCATTGTACTAGTAACAATTTGATATTTTTTTTTAACTGATAAAGATTGTATTGCTACTATTTAGTCATGATTATTATAGGGTTTAAGTGAGACAATGTGGACAATTCATAACCTAGTAGACTTTACTAATAAATGGAAGTTTTAATAAAATAAATGTATATTATAATATTTTAATGTTATGCAGTATGTTATAATTGATAGGTAAGATGAATATAGATTAATTTTAAACATGTCATATGTTGGCTACAGAAAATATAGTCACATATATTTAAATATATATATATATATATTACAGCATATAAAATGGAATTAATATAAAAGTAATTATTATGGATCAGGCACCTAGCATTTTCAGTACAGACCAGCTAGTCCTATGGAACTATAAATCTCAGCTCCTAAGGAGCACCTGTCTCCTGCCTCTACCTCCCTCAATGTAACAGCTGTCTCTATCTTCTTCTTCTTCATCATCTTCAGTTCAACTTCAAGCAAGTTTGTTTCGATGTCCCTGAGAACAATGAAGACTTAGAGGTGTTTGAGGTGGGGCACATATGAGTGCCATCTGCTCTTTTCTTTCATTGAGACAGTATCTTGCTGTGTAGCCAAGGCTAGCTTCAAACTCCCGATTCTCTCCATGGCTTTCCAGGTTCTGAGGTTATAGACATACACCACCACAACTGGCTTTTGACACTTGTTAAATTTAGTTGGAATGTTATGTTGGTTTCCAAAATAAAGGGATGGGCGCATTTCACCATGTATTCTGATACGGTCTGCCAGGACCCTCTCAAATGCATGCCGTTTGAATTTGAGAGTACAGGGGAGGGTGCAGGGGAGGGTGCAGGGGAGGGTGCAGGGGGTTCAGCGAAAATTCAACACCCTTTCCGGAAAAGCTGGTGTCTATTTAACAGCCTCCCTGTTCATTTGGAAGAACAGTATGTTTTCACGGTATACTCAGGGCTTATGGAGGGGTGTCATGGACTATTGAGGAGAGTAGTTCCAGTGCCTCAAAGAAACATCTGTCCATTTATTGAGCAGCCTCACAAGCCCCTCCCCCTTTTTGTTGCCCCACTAATGAAGGAGTTGAATTTTCTATCCACTAAGAGTTCACTATGTAGTAGCTGCAGGGAAATATTTGTATGTATAGAATTGCTCAAGAGAGTAGACTTGGGTGTCAGTGTAATCGAATTCAGAAGTTTGGCTTGGTGCTTAGCAGCTTCATGACTTGAGGCAGTTTACTTAACCATTTGTGCCTCAGTTGCTTCTTATGTCTTATGGAGATGATGATGATGGTGATGATGATGATGATGATGGTGATGATGGTGATCAAAATGATTAATAATAACACTCCACAGAGTGATTACAACATTAACTAAATTAATATGGGTCAAGCATACATAATACTGGGTGGCATAGCATGATCTTATAATTATTCACCAGCTAGCAAACTTGGTGAGGGCAAGGCATCCTGTCTTCTTTGCTGGCTGCTGTATCTTTGGTGGCTAAATTGGAACTTAGAACCAGTAGGCATAGAATAGGTATTTGCACAATGATTGGGTTATTGACTACAGCAGCACCCTGGCTTTTGGTTTCTTCCAGACTCTTCAGATGGGTAGTTTTTATTGAGTACTTGTTGGTCTTCAGACTCAGTGCTAAGTGACCTCATGCATTATTTGATCTATGGCTCCACAAGCTTTATAGGTTAAGTGTTGTCAACATCGCATGTACAGAGATGGAAACTGAGTCTCTAAGATGTGAAGTAAGTGGGCCGAGGTCACACAGACATTAACTGGCAAATTCAGGATTTGAACACAAGAATTTCTTTCTCAGAGACTTATGCTTTTAGCTGCTGTCCTCTCCTGCCTCCCGAATGCTCTATAAATGGCTGCATTGATGAGACCCTCAATGTGCTGAGAGATACCATGCCATGTTCCCTCACACAGGTGCCACTCACAGAACACAGGAGCCTGGACTCGTCGGGAGAGAGGCAGAAGCCAGCACTTGGTATCCTGGCTGCCATGTGTACTTCACACGGTTTATCAGCTGAGAAGTAGAGAGCAGACTTTGGCTCCGAGTGCGGAACGGCTCATTGCCTCAGCTGCTCCTGTCTTCCTTCATGTTAAGAAAACAGAAGATGCAGTCAAACTTCGAGTTAATGGGTCTGCTCCATTCATTATTTACCCAGGGTGGTGCTTTATCACAGAGGCTCCTAAGTGTTTGACAAAGAAGGCATCTCATTAGCGCCTGGGAGGTTATGGGTTGGCCAGATGGTTGCTGTTTTCGTGTTTTCCTGGAGAGAAACGCAAGTGTCTCAGTCAGTGTGGTAGCAGTTTAAATCCCGAGGACTCTAGCAAACAGGTCATGCCTTCCTTCCCTCTTCTTGCCTTACGCTTTGGTAAATGTAAAAATCTAACACTTTCTCGTCTCCTGCTGACATGCAGGTACGGTGGAGGTCATGTTCACGTGCACTACAGTACTATCGAGACGAGAGGGGCAACAAGCATCCTTGATCTAGTAGTGGTTCTCAGCCCTCGGCATACCGGCAAAGGAGGTAGGAGCTGGGCGGGTGACCCATCACCTTTGGTACTCAACTTGTGCCATATACCAAGATGCTATGCAGCATCAGAAAACTAGTTAAAGGTAGGTCTTTCCCCTTCTAAGAACCAGGGGTGAAGAGAATCATACCCTAATTAATTAATGCAGGAATACAAAATTTTATTATGGTACAAATGAATAGGGGGTTAGTTTACATCTGTTATGATGGGTAAAAATTAAGAATTACAACAATAATGATCATCACAGAACAGCAGGAAATATTTATTGAGTGCCTCTGTATGTCTCCATTGAGCTATGTACTTTATGGGCATCATCTAGTTTAGTCTTAAGAGGTTGTCGTGTAACAAAAATTAAGCACCTACTCCTCATTGTTTTAGGCAGTTAGGATAGGTCTGGGAATGAAGCAGCAGGGGAGAGCAAGCAGTTGTCATAATAAATAAATTATATAGCACAATGGAAGGCAGTAAGTGTCGTGGAACAAAGAACTGAAAACATTTGGAGAAAGCAGAGGTTAAGTAAAGCGGTCACGGAGGAGGTGACAGTGCATTGAAGACCTCTTGGAGGTCAAGGAGGGAGATGGGAAGAGCACCGGAAGCAAAAGTGGAGCTAGCACAGAGGCCAAGGTTGGGCAGCACGCTGGGTGCTTTGGAGGAGCAGTGGGGGCGAAAGGCGCCATTGAGTGGATTGGGAGATGAGGTCAGAGAGGTGCGGGAGGGGGTGAATTATGGAGGAATGCAATGGGGGCAACTGAGAGTTTTGAGCGAAAGAAAAAGATCTGGTTCGCTCTGGCAGCTGTGGCAGAATAAGTGTGTGTTTTCCCTATTTTAGGTTATAGCATAGGTTGGGAAATCTTTCCAAAGTAGCAGCTAATAAGTGGCAGAGTGAGACAGTCTCCCATGTCTATAGATCTTAATGGCTATAAAGAGTGCACTATCTTGTGTGTGTGAAGTGATCAAAACGACTCTTCCTGCAAACAGACGATTGTCCCTTTGTTAACCTGGTTCTCCCGTGCCCGATCCACCATGCTGAGGTTTGGTAACCAGACGTTTGCTCTCTTGCTATCATTGCATCTCTTTGCCTGCCTGCTCATTTGTAGATTCGTCTTACTGTGAGACGAAATGCTCTGAGATCCCATCTTTGCTTTCCATTGCCCCATAAAGGAGTGGTGGCACATGGAAACCCCATTTCCCTTCTGGGCCCTCTTTGGGACTGAGACTGATGCCAGGCATTGGGCATCCTTAACAGCCTCTTCAATGGCCCAGGGAGTTGATGGCAGAGAGATCATGGCCACTCAGTGGGAAATGGGACTCTATTTCATTCCTTCTCCTGGAGTTAACACTCCTCTCTCAGCAGGGGTTCCTTTAATGAATCAATTAAGGAGGGTATTATTATTGGAAGCTGTTTTCAGCCCAATTAAGACCTTTCGGCATGTCAGTAATGATAATAAAAGTGAGTTAAGTCTCAATTTTTCTTTATTAGGATGTTTATTAGAAGATTGAAATGTTCATTAGGTGAAGTAAAGTGATAACATTCATCTTTGCTCATCAGAAGCACAATGGAACCTCTGATGCACTCAGCTTTACTGTGTTTTCTTTTGCGTGTGTGTATGTGTGCATATGCATATGTGTGTGTGTATGTGTGTGTGTGTATGTGTATGTGCGTGTATCTGAATGTATGTGTGAGTAGAGGCATATTGATGGGTTCTAACTCTACTTTGGCTCCATATAACAGTAAATTTGAGTCCTAAGTCAGGGTGAAATTTATTCATTTATTTGTCTCAAGAGTTCATGGTAAAATTTATCAATATCTATCTATCTATCTATCTATCTATCTATCTATCTATCTATCTATCTATCTATCTATCTATCTATTTGTATCAAGAGTTCATGGTTCATCATGTCTCTTGCTTTAGAGTGAGATATAGGGCCAATGTCCAGAATAGGGATGAGCCAAGTATGGAAGGTTCGGAAGCATGGAGGCTTATATTAGATCAATTTTGAAACTTCATAATTTTGGACCAAAAATACATGTAGAAAAGTAGAGGAAGTAAATTATTCAAATCTTAATCTTTTCCTCATATTTACCCCCTTCCTTTAAAAAAAAATAAGCCATTATGGATTTAGCTGAGGCTTCTCATGTAAGCCTTCCTGATTTTATTTCCTGGTCCATCACCATTCTTATTTCTGAGAGTTTCTTACACTTACAAACGTGATATTTATCATACTCTACTGTTCTTGTGTGTGTTTGTCAGAATATGAAGCATCATTTTGCTTTTTTCCTGTGTTGACACATACTGGTGTAGTTTTCACTGAATTTCCATTGACCTCAGTTAATTTATCCGGCATCTAAACATGTTTATAATTCCCTTGAAGAATGTGCTCTTCACTGTAAATGTTGGTGAAGAGCCTCAACTTGTTAAACAGTATTATGATGTGGGTGTAAAATGTTTGCAAACCCATCTTGCTCTTGTCTGAAGTTTAGCTTCACTCTTTTTTTAAATATATGAAATGTTACCATTTTTTTTTTTTTATAGTTTACAGTGTTAGTTAAATTTTATGTCTTGTTATTCTATTGACCCTCCAAATTCAGGTGGTTTTTTTTTTTTTTTTTTTTTTTTTTTTTTTTTTTTTTTTTTTTTTGAAGAGCATTCTTCTGCGGTTCTTGTTAATGAAGATGTATGGGTAATCTGATGTCTCCTTTGTAATGGAAAATTACCTCTTCTTGGTCCCTACTCTTAAACACATATTTCTCTCAACATTGCAAAGATGTGACTCCAGTGTCACCCATCCTCCATGTTGCTGCTGAGAAGCTGGCTGTCATTCTAAGCACTTCTGCTTTGTAAATAATCTGGCTTTTCTTTGTGTAGCTTTTAAGAATGTTCTCCTCCCCTTTCTTCCTGATGTTCTACAACAATTCAATAGGAAGGTCAGACATGTGTTCGCCCTCCCTTTTCCTCTGCAGTTATCAGAGGGAGGTTTGATTTGATGGCATTCATGGCAAGTTTGGAAAATCTTCAGTTCTTACCTCCTTTATTATTGTCTGATACACTTCTCATGTGTTAGACACCTCTCATTCTCTTCCATATGCTTTTTAGCTGCTTGGTATCATATTTTTGTGATACATTCTGAGTGAAATTATCAGTATAGTTTTTCAGTGTATGAACTCCCTCTTTATATGTTTATTTAATAATATTTTATTTATAAGGTTTTTAATTGGGATTTTGTTCCTTTTATGTTTCCCTATCCTTATATTTCTAGCACCTTTAAAATGGGAATAGTGAATTTATTAGTCTCTTTGAGCTCTCTAAGCAAAGTCCCTCTAGTTTTTGCTATGTGGCTTCATAAAATGAATGTAATGTGGGATGTATTTATGTTCCAGTGGATGAGTCTGTTGGATATCTCCCCTAGCATTGTATTTGTGTCTTGAGATTTTAGTGTGGTGACCAAATATTAGCCTTTCTCTGTCTGTCTCTTTCTATCTCCTTTCTTCCCCTTTCTCCTTTATTCACTTTGTTAACTGGCTTTGCAATTCCACTCCATCTTGATCATGGAAGCTGAGGTTAAATTGTTTATATCTTACTCTGAAGGACACAACTAATGGTGTAGATCAAATCAACACACCATGAACTACTTTGTTCAGTTATTGGTGGAGAGGACATGCTTGGTCTTTTAGCCACTCCAGGCCTATAGTTTACAAACATCTTTGGCTAATAAGAGGTAGGAGGACAGGATAAGTCTCCTTGTTATAAGCCCCTAAAGGAAGAAGTACTCATCTTTTCTATGTCTATACCAGTGACTTCTAACTATAATTTTCTGTATGCAAATATAGAATCCAGCAAGCTGAGACTTTAGCCTCATGCACCATTTTGTATTTCAATTGTATTTCTTGTCTATAGAGACCCTTATCTTGGTATTAAGCCTGCCTGTGACATTTTACTTTAAATTTTTATATTTTATCTTTTACTGTTAAGTTCATGAAGTAGAGAGTGCTACAAAATATAAAATTCTTGTGTACTCTTTGATTGGTCTTCTTTTAATGGCCTCTATTCCCTCCTTTTTAAGTCTTTTTTTTTTAGAAGAGCTTCTAATATATTCTGTTTCTCATCAAATCTAAGAACAGACCTACTTTCTAATTAGTCCTTAATGCTGTAATCTCATGCTTATTCCTTTTGTAGAACTCTGCTGTGGGCCATCTGCCACTTCAGAAAGATCTTCCTCAGAACTTCAGGGTCTTATAGACTCGCTGAAATTGGTTTAGGCATGTCAGTTCTCAAGTTTGACATAGGTCTGAATCTCCTGAATGTCCACTAAGTGGATGTGAGAGCTTGGGTGACGGGAACACCAGGCCTTAGTTTAATCAAGAGTGAAATAGAAATTTCAATTGAACTGATGTTAAAAGTTTGCTAAAAGGAGACAGTGTCTACACAATGCTTAGTTGGTTTTGAAATTTTCATTTATTATTATTATTATTATTAATTATTGTGTGTTCATGTGTGCATGATCTGATATTCATGTGAACAAACATAAGAGGACAACTCCGTGAAGTCAGTTCTGACTTTACACCTCTATGAGTGTTCCAAGGCTTCAACCCAGATCATCTGGCTTGCATCATTGAGCAGCAAGCACCTTTACCCATTGACCTATATCATTGCCCCTTAGGGGTTTTTTTTGCATAAGTATTCAATACACATTGAATATAACAATTATCTTATATTTATGAATAGCTCCAGATGCAATCCATCAGCATGAGAATGTTGCTAAGGTATTAATCAGAATAGAAGACAGGGAAGAGGGATGGGCTGCTGTTGGGGGCATTGATCTTGGGGGATTTTAGAAAGGAAAGCATGAAATACTAAAGGATGGCATCTGATACATTTGTACAGTAAATCTGTTATGGCTCTTAATAATTACAAGGTAAATGGCTCTTTTGTATTCTAAAATCTAATGGAAGAAAAGACAACATTCAAGTTTCGTTGGATCAAAACCCGAAGCTTAAATCCAGTGGAAGCAGGGGTGCCAGGAAAAGGGCACTGTTCTTTGTAAAGGAAGATCTGGTTTGATCTTGGCTTTGCCTCATTACTTATACCATTTCTTCAAGTTTTGGTTTCCTCATCTATAAAACCTGAGTGATAATCCTGCTTCTTAGGGCAGGGTTGAGGATGACCTGAGAGGATGTGCCCATCACTGAATGATATCTAAGAAGAAAGGTGAGACTAACAAGATTTGGTAACAAGTGCTCCAAACTCTGTCCTCTTGGACCCTAGTCTCAAAACACACCTGGCAGATTGCGTTCCTTGTGCCCATCTTCAGAAATTCTGCAGGTAAGAAGTAGTAGAGGGACAGACAGAATTGATAAGAGAGTTATACGGCAAAGGTGGCAGAGCCCCATTTTACATTTTAGATGATAGGCACTGCTCTGAGGATTAAAAACTTTCTGGACTGCCTAAGGTTTGCATGATTCTAGAGGTGGGAACATTTCATGCTTAAGATTTGGAGTCTCGGTGCTCTGAGATGGAACATGTAGTGGATCTTAGTTTCTCTTTGATTTTTTTCTTTCTCAATGTTAAACTCTCACTCAGGGCTTTTCAATAATAACAATACTGTTTCTTACTGGAGTTTTTTCTGTCCCTTCTCAGCATATTTTCTACCTTGATATTGCATACACACACACACACACACACACACACACACAGACACAATATGTATGTGTGTATGTTTGGTACATTCATGTGTTCATGTACACATGAAGGCCAGAGGATAACCTCACTTGTCATTTTTTGATACACAGTCCACCTTGTTTTGGGGGTAGGTTCTCTCATAGGTCTGGCACTCACCAAGTAAGCTGAGCCAGCTGGCTAGCAAGCTCCGTGGATACACCTGTCTCCATATCCTCAGTGCTGTGATTACATGCGTGTGTCACCTTTGACATTTTCAAAAACTTAGTTCTTGGGATGAAACTCAGGTCCTCATGCTTATGAGACAACCAGTTCCCGACTGAGCTGTCAGCACAGCCCCCAGTTCTCTTTTAAGGCTTCCAAGAAGGGATAAAAAGGACTTCTTCCACTCAGCACCCAGTAAGGGCACCCTTTCAAGACCAGAACATGGAGAGTGCCAAGTCCTTCTCAGATTTTATTTTTCTTCTTCTGCTTCACCTCTAAATTGAGTAGGTACTCACTGCTGTTTCCCAGTGAGTACCTACTTTAAAATCAATAACTTCTTTTGGGGGTCTGAGGTCTTAACTCAGCCCTAAACTTGTTACTATAATTTGAAACACAAGTTGTTGGAATTCTGCCCTCACTCCAGCTGCATGATCGCACATGCAGTTCATGCACAGTTCAGGAGCTAGACAAGGGGTCTTGCGTCTTACGTCATCAGTGTGTGCTGGTGATTATGTATGCATGGCATTGTCACGCAATCTGCACATGTGTAGCATAGCTCTGTAAGCCCACCTGCGCCTTAAAGAGTCATGACTCAGACCCTGCCCTCTCTTTCTGTTCTGTTCTCTCTTCTCCTCTCTCTCTCTCTCTCTCTCTCTCTCTCTCTCTCTCTCTCTCTCTCTCTCTCTCTCTCTCTCTCTGCATGTGCTCCTTCCCCATGCCTGGTTCTCTTCCCTCCCCTTCTTCCTAATAAAGCTCTGATACTGATATTGGGTTTTGTCATGACCATGACCTTTCCATGAGGTAACTAGCACCGGTAACCAGCGCCACTTATCATTCTTACACAAGTTTTCTCCATGTGTACAAAAGCTATGCTATATTACACTTTCAGGGGGGATGCTGTGGAAAGGGCTTTACACATTAACAACACATTTCATACTTTCCATGTTAAAGGAAGAAAAATACTATAGAGATTAAGGCATTCTACCTGTTCAGTTTAGAGAGAAGTTGCCAATTGGTCTACCTGAGCTGGCTGCTGCACATCAAGTCTGGACAACTTGTTTTGGCTTTGGTTCCTTGTTGCTGGAGAGCTTCTCTCCAGGTTCCCCAAGCCCCGCAGTCCCACAATCCACTTATAAAATAATCACTCAGACGCTTATATCACTTATAAACTGTATGGCCGTGGCAGGCTTCTTGCTAACTGTTCTTTTATCTTAAATTAACCCATTTTTATAAATCTATACCTTGCCACATGGCTGGTGGCTTACCAGAGTCTTTACATGCTGCTTCTCCTGGTGGTGGCTGCAGTGTCTCTTTGCCTCAGCCTTCCACTTCCCAGAATTCTTCTCTTCTCTCCTTGTCCCACCTACTTCTTGCCTGGCCACCTACTTCCTGCCTGGTCACTGGCCATCAGTGTTTTATTTATATAGAACGAGATCCACAGCATTTCCCCTTTTCTTCTTTTTTTTAAAAAGGAAGGTTTTAACTTTAACATGGTAAAATTACATATAACAAAACAATTATCGAGCAAGAATTACAGTTACAATATTAAAGAAGATGTCCTATCTATCTTATATTTGTGAATTTAAGGTTTTATATCTAACTTATCTTTTATCATAACTGAGGAAATTACAACTATCTAGTTTTTAACCACATCAAAGACCTGAGAAGGAACATAATGGTACCTGAGAAATGGTAGATGAATGCAAGCAACTTTCGGGAATCTTGCAAAAGTAGACCAAGACAGCTGGCAGCCTGGACAGTCACCTAATGTTTCTCAGCATTGTTGGTGCATTTAAATTGGCTACAGGCCTAGAGTATCTGACAGACCATTTTTAGAAGCAGGAATTCTGAGAGACCATCTTACCCTGTCTTGGCAGAGTACAATGGTCGCTTTTCTTGTGTCCCACTTGTCCAGAAAGGACAGCATTGCATTCATACCGTCAGCCATCAAGGCAAGGGCAGTTCTTTGCCCAGTAGGCCATTTTGTGCCAAAAAGACAAACTTCCAAATGGAAATGTCTTAGAAGCCCAACATTCTCTCGGGATCAATTGGTGCAGCCAGGAGCAATTGTGTCTCATGTCAACAGAATTTTAAGTTATTTAAATACCATATTCTCTAGGTCTATGAAGTGTTTGAAGATTACCTGTCTATCTGAAATATATCTATGTATACCTAGAAGATTTAACTAACATGGCTACAGATATGATTATCATAGGTGACTAATTATTAATCTATTTTTTAATTATCCATTACAATTTTAAATGAGTTACATAAACATAATACCTCAAACAAAAATAGAAATATATATATATATATATATATATATATATATATATATATATATATATACAGTATAACAAAATTAACTTCAAGTTTGTATCAATTAACTAAAATTTATACCAATGTAAAACATTTTAAACATAAACTAAAATCTATACCAGTGTAAAACATTTTAAACAAGTTGTTCTTTAAAAGTAGGTTCATTAATCTACCCTTTTATCTTATCATCTCCATATCCTCCTATATATCTATATCATATCCCCTTTTCTTTTTTAGAAAGAGATCACATTTATAATCAACCTGTTTTAAATAAAAATATTGGGTTTTCTCTGTCCCACACCAGAGGGCTCTTCTGATTTGGGACACAAGAATCTCTTAACCATTTTTTTTTTTTTTAATCAATACGTCTGGGTTTAGAGGGGGAGTGAGCCAATTCCACCTCTAAAGCCAGCTTGGTATATTTGGGAATTTGGGCGTAGCATCTCTTGTTACTTCCTGCTGGAGGGGGGCACTGTATCTTATGGGGATGCAAAGAAAATTTTAGGCCTATGGGGTAGTCCATGAGGCTGTATTGTGTGAACCAGTTGCCTTGAAACTGCTCTGGATGTTGGATCATCTGGGCCATGGTGTCATCGGAGACCTTTCAGGGGGTCTTGGCTGGTGAAACCTGATGTATCTTAATCTGGAACAAATCCACAGCCTCTGGCTTTCTGTGGAAACAAAAGCAGAACCTCTTTTCCAAAGCAACATATCCTTAAATCTAAATTTTGAAGTTAAGGTACCTTTAAAATATACATTTTGGCATAACTCAACAGCTTTTGTAATCAAATGTTTTTCTTCAGTTACGAATATCAAAGAGAACATAATCCAGATTCTCTGTGTGGTAGCCATCTTTACGTGGCTTATGTTTTATATTACCTCGAGCCTATTGCTTTAAACTGCACCATTCTAAGACTGAAAAGGCGCTGTGGCTGTTGGCTCTGCCCACTTCAGCTTCCCAACATGGCAGTGGTACATTTTCCGCCAGCTCTGGGAGTCATCAAGTCTCAGAAATAGTGGGTCTAAGCTTTTATCAAAGCAGCGTGTAGCCCAGAAACCTCTTTTTTTTTTTTTTTTTTTAATACTAGTAAAGACTAAATCTACCACACAGCTTAATGTGCCGCTGGCAGACACCTCATTTCCGCCATACTGCCGGTCAAACGCAAACGCCAGGAACCCGCCAGTGTTCAAACCTGAATTTTGCGGCGTCTAGCTGCCGTATGAGACAAGAAGCAGGAACCTGGTTTTGGCTCTGTTTAGAATTGGTTATTAAATATTTTCAGGTTTAAGGTGGAAACTTGAGCTGTTGGGCGCCATTTGTTGCTGGAGGGCTTCTCTCCAGGTTCCCCAAGCCCCGCAGTCCCACAATCCACTTATAAAATAATCACTCAGATGCTTATATCACTTATAAACTGTATGGCCGTGGCAGGCTTCTTGCTAACTGTTCTTTTATCTTAAATTAACCCATTTTTATAAATCTATACCTTGCCACGTGGCTGGTGGCTTACCAGAGTCTTTACATGCTGCTTGTCCTGGCGGTGGCTGCAGTGTCTCCCTCCTCAGCCTTCTGCTTCCCAGAATTCTCCTCTCTCCTTGTCCCACCTACTTCCTGCCTGGCCACCTACTTCCTGCCTGGTCACTGGCCATCAGTGTTTTATTTATATAGAACGAGATCCACAGCAGTTCCTAGTCCCCACTCCAGACTTATTGAACTAGAATTTCCGGGGATGGCACTCAGTAATATGGCTTTACATGTGGCCCTGAGCAGGGCACAGGTAACTCTGATGCCACTTAGAGTTTGGAAATACTGGGTTGTGGGCACCATGGGCCCTGGCCCCCGACTGGGAGTGGCTGTGGCCTTGCTTGCTTGACCTTGATCAGAATTCCTCCCTATTCGGATTCCCTGCCGGTATCCACCCTTCTGAATGCTTAAGGGAAGTTCCTTGTGTCCTCCCTATTCGGATTCCCTGCCGGTATCCACCCTTCTGAATGCTTAAGGGAAGTTCCTTGTTGTGTATCCTGTATTTTGGGCGTTAACTACTTAGATGCTAGATGGTCGAACATTGAGTCTGGAATGTAGACCATTGACAGCGAACTTCTGCCCTCCGGGGGTTCCTCCATTTGTGCTGTAAGCCTGTACGTATTTAAGGTTTCTCCCCTCTTTCAATAAACGGCATTCGACATCCAAACGTACGAATGACTCGCTGTCTTTTGTCTCTATTTTTTAATCCGCAGCCCTTCGCTCAGACATGGTGAACGGTTAGCAGTAACGCGGGCGTTACCGCTACAAATGGAGGTTCCTACCGAGATCTGAGAAAGAAAGGACCAGCTGACGGACACTCTTGGAAGGCCGGCCGGCATTTTAAGGTAAGAGTGGATTGGTATGGGTACAGCTAGCTCACAGTCAGTTAAATGGACTGTTGAAGCAGGAAGGCACCAAAGTTAAGTAAGGGCAAGACAGCTAAAGATTTTAAATGAAAGAAGGAAATCTTCCCAAAAGAGAAGAGGGAAGGAAAGGAAATTTCCCGTAAGAAAAAAGAGAAAAAATTTTAATCAAGGAAAAAGAATTTTCCCGGTAAAAAGGGGAAAAATTTTTGAAACTAGGCCTAAAGATTTGGGCCCTGTAGAGGAAGGATGAAGGAAAGAGAGAAGCCTCTTCCCAGTGGTAATGGAAAATGTAAAGATTTTTTCCAGTTGTAGAGCTTTCAGGATAGCTGAAAACTCTTGAGTTTTTCCGTCCTGCAAGTGCAGAGCGGCAGCATCTGAATTACAAAGAATCGGCAGGTAGGCCTCATTGCTGCTGGCTGAACAGCAAGCGAGCCCAGAGCTTAAAGTTTTGCTGTCTGTTTGCTTAATTTTGGCTCAAATGTTTTTTATTTTTCCCTCAGAGTGGGAATAATTCAATATTTAGGATCCCTTCGTGGGAAATGTTTTTCTGTTTTTCCCTTATGGTGGGAATAACTCGTTATTAGGTAGTCCCTTCATGGGAGTAGGAAGTTTAAACGTGAATTTGTGTGTGCGGGGCGCGCCCAGTGGCTGTGGCGGACAAAGGCGTGCACGAGATAGCCCAAAGCAGCGGGCGGACAGGTACACACCAGTGGGAGGCAGAGCTGTGATGGAGTGCGGCCCAGGCAGGCGCTAGCAAGAGAGCCTGAGCACTGGACAGAGCCAGCGAGCTGGGGCTGGAAAGGGACTAGCACTAAAAGTTTAAATGGGCCTAACTTCTGGTGAAAAATGGTTTTGGTCAGGACATTGAATGCTAAGTCAATGCTGTTTAAAAAGAGGATGTTCTGTTCTTTTGATTGTCTTGATAAATGTTTGGATAAATGTTTGATCCTCATGGTAGATAAACTAAAGGAACAAAATTCATAATTTTAAACTATATATTTGGTATGGTCTTGTCTGTTGATCATTACTGAAAATTTGGCTCTACAATTTAAGTTGCTTTCTAGAAATTCTTGGTTTAATTCTATAAAAATATAACACCTGAAATAAATTGGGTTATCAACTTATTAAATAATGTTGCTAAGATAAACCCATAAATGATAATTTCTTCCTGATAAAGAGGTTACAAAATTATTTTTACAGTAAATAAAATACAGGTAAATTGTTTGGTCCACATTGTTAATAATTGGCTATTTGTGCTAATGTGTTACTTGAAATCTATAAAAAAGAATCTTTTTAAGATTTTATAAAAATACTACTGAAAAGTATTACCTAAAGTTTACCTTTTCAAATCCTATAGAGATTGTATTTAATGCTTTTATAATTGGCATATACAAAAAAGGACCATGGAAACAGAAGCTGGTGATAGAATTGCTCAATTATTATTGCTTTCATATTTTAAATTCAAAATGGTGCTGATATATAGAACTGGAGGCTTTGGAAGTACAGGAAAAAAGGTGTTTTGACAAACAGTTATCAATAATAAACAGCCCAAATTAAAAACAAAATTATATGGGATTGAGATTGGAAGATTATTGGATTCTGGTGCTGGATATATCTATAATTTCACAAGAATCCTGAGATCCCAATTGGCCCCTTAAAAATTCTACCTCTAACCTACAAGGTATCAGCACAGCTCAGACACCATTGCAGAGCAGGCTACTTTTAAATTGGAAGGATGAGGAAGGTCATGCAGGAACTTTTCAACCATTTGTGCTACCTGACATTCCAGTGAACTTGTGGGGACGGGATGTGTTAGACGTTATTGGAGCAGTACTTACTACACAGCCTGTACAACAGATGCTGAAGAGTCAGGGCTACTGCCCGGACAGAGGCTTAGGGAAAATGTTGCAAGGAGGCCCACAACCTGTGGCAGACAAAAACTGTGTCACTAGAGGTCCTGGGGATACTAGAGGATTAGGGTCTTTTCCATAGAGGTCACTGCACAGCAGCCTTTGATTATACAACCAATAAAAATCACTTGGAAAAGTGATGACCCTGTATGGGTGGAACAATGGCCCCTTGCTAAGGAAAAATTGGAGGCTGCGTATGCATTGGTTAAGGAGCAGTTAGATGCTGGACATATCATTCCTTCCACTTCACCTTGGAACTCACCTATATTTGTTATTAAAAAAAAAAATCAGGAAAATGGAGGCTGTTACAGGATCTTAGAGCTGTAAATAAAACCATGCTTCTCATGGGAGCAACACAGCCTGGCTTGCCTGCCCCTGTGGCAATTCCTAAGCATTGGCATTTAATTGTAGTTGACTTGAGGGATTGTTTCTTCACCATTCCTTTGCATCCCGAGGACAGTCCTCGCTTTGCTTTCAGTGTTCCTTCAGAAAATCTTAAGGAACCTTATCAGAGATATCAGTGGGTGGTATTGCCTCAAGGAATGGCCAATAGCCCTACTATATGTCAAATTTATGTGTCTTTGGCCCTAGCTCCAGTTCGAAAAGCTTTTCCAGGTGTTTATATAATTCACTATATGGATGATATATTAATGGCTGCTAAAGATAAAAAACTTGTTTTTGATGCCTTTTCTTATTTACAAGAGGTTCTTAGCTTGGCTAATTTACAGATAGCCCCAGAAAAGGTACAGGTATCTTTTCCCTATCATTATTTAGGTCATGAATTGTTACGCACGGGCATACGCCCACAAAAGATTACTCTGCGTATGGATCAGCTACGCACACTTAATGATTTCCAAACCTTTCTGGGAGATATTCAATGGCTTCGGCCCACTTTAAAAATTCCAACAGGTCAGCTTCGCCCCTTGTATGATGTCTTAAAGGGCGACCCTGACCCTTCATCTCCCCGTAAATTAACAGCTGAAGGACGTGTAGCCCTACAACGTGTGCAAAAGGCCCTGGAACAGGCTCACGTACAGTATATAGATCTTAATTCTCCCTTATTGTATTTGATATTTTGTTTTACTCATTCACCTACTGGAGTGTTTTGGCAAACAGGTCCTATTTTATGGGTACATTCCCCAGCTTCTCCAGCAAAAATCATCACTCCTTATCCACAGGCTGTCGCTCAGATTATATTTAAAGGAATCAAGATCAGTGTTCAAACTTTTGGTAAAGAGCCAGATATTGTGGTGACCCCATACACCCAGTCTCAAGTAGCATGGTTGCAAGCTAATAATAATGATTGGGCCATATTGACATGCTCCATGCAGGGTCAGTTTGATACTCACTACCCCTCCAATGATGTGTGTCAATTTTTTAAATTGCATCCTGTTATATTTTCCAAGACAATATGTCCATGTGTCTATTGATACATATTCTTCTCTAATTTTTGCTTCTGTCCATTCAGGGGAAAAGGTTAAGGATGTAAAAAATCATTGTTTTCATGCTTTTGCTTACATGGGAGTGCCAAAATGCATAAAAACTGATAATGGTCCCGCCTACAGTAGTACGGGATTTTCAAAATTCTGCCAAGATTTTTCTATTGTTAATAAGACTGGTATTCCTTATAATCCTCAAGGGCAGGCTATAGTAGAACGCTGCCATCGTACCTTAAAAACTTATATTGCTAAAGTAAAATAGGGGGAGTTAGGGGCTCATCTTTCCTCTCCACATTCTATTCTTTCCCTTGTTTTATATATTTTAAATTTTTTATCGGTGGATTCTGCTGGAGTATCTGCTGCAGATAAGCACTGGAGGGCTCCTGTTGCAAATCATCCTCTGGTGCGATGGAAAGATCTTTCTACTGGCACTTGGAGGGGACCCGATCTGGTGTTGGTGTGGGCCCGGGGATCTGTTTGTGTCTTTCCACAGGACAATGAAATTCCTCTCTGGGTTCCTGAACACTGTGTGCGCCCTGTGGCTGCTGCTGAATCCCAACATGGCAGAGACCTATTGGGCCTTCGTAAAAAACTCTCCCCTTCTGATGCCGATGGGGATTGAGAGCCCAATACGGCCAGCCTTGGCAAACATTATTCTAAGCCTAGGAACTGTAGCCATGTGGTTGGATTCCTCAGAAGGTAATGTATGGTAACTTTTTTTCAAAAAACATTGAGAATGTACCACACCTTGGAGATTAAGGATAACTCTGAAGGTCAATGAACTTCAGTTGTAAACAGTAGCATACCAGCCAAGCCTTTTTCGCATTTTGCAACCCCCCTCAAGCTGGTGCAGTACCTACTTTTCAGGAATGGCTCTGTGCAACATTTATTTGCCTCCTGAAATTCATCTAGCCTTTTTTGAAGATACCTCAAAATTTGTGAGCCTGAATGTGGCCATTATTGAGGCCATTAGTTCTACTCCTTGTTTGCTGTTTTTGTTTTCTGTTTTCTTTGTTTCTCAGTTGTTCTCTTGCAGACCTGCCAGCCTAAGTAGTGCTGGGATCAAGAAAAATGGGCCTTGGTGGTTCGTGTTCCTGGAGCCGTGTCCATGCCAGTGGACCGTGGCAGCTAGACACAGATGATGCTCACACGCTCCAGAAGAGACTCTGACATCGCTGTTGCCGTTGTTGCTGTTATAAGCAGTGGTGGTCACTGCTGCTATTGTTTCTGGGATTGCTATTTCATAATTGGTTACTACAGCTAGCACAATGGAGACCCTGGCAGCAAAAGTAGCTACCACAGTTAGTTAATCTTTCTTCTTATTGGGCATGACAAATTTAATTCCACTTTTATACATTATAATTGGCTTTGTAAGTTGTAAAAAATTATTAAAACTCAAGTTCCATTTGCTTATGGGATACCACCTTACAAGGACTCCTATTTACAGTAAGGCTCGTTTTAGAAGGGAGTGGTTCAATTGCCTTTAGCCTCCTGGCTATGGGTGGGTTCGGACTTCTGTTGGTCTTTTCTGTGTCGCACAGATTGCAAGCCCAGTGCCACTTTGAGATCTTTGGCAGCAGTCACTCTACAGCTCACATGGTTGAGTCTGTATGATAATGAGTATTCAGAGACGGGTAATGCTTGGGCGGCTGCCACCAACCTAAGACAGAGCACTTGTGTGGCCTGGGCAAGTGTCTCTATGACGGGTAAGGTGGTCTGCTGGTCCCACGCAACCTAAGTCAGAAGCTCATTTAATAAAAAGGGGGGAACTGTGGGCACCATGGGCCCTGGCCCCCGACTGGGAGTGGCTGTGGCCTTGCTTGCTTGACCTTGATCAGAATTCCTCCCTATTCGGATTCCCTGCCGGTATCCACCCTTCTGAATGCTTAAGGGAAGTTCCTTGTGTCCTCCCTATTCGGATTCCCTGCCGGTATCCACCCTTCTGAATGCTTAAGGGAAGTTCCTTGTTGTGTATCCTGTATTTTGGGCGTTAACTACTTAGATGCTAGATGGTCGAACATTGAGTCTGGAATGTAGACCATTGACAGCGAACTTCTGCCCTCCGGGGGTTCCTCCATTTGTGCTGTAAGCCTGTACGTATTTAAGGTTTCTCCCCTCTTTCAATAAACGGCATTCGACATCCAAACGTACGAATGACTCGCTGTCTTTTGTCTCTATTTTTTAATCCGCAGCCCTTCGCTCAGACATGGTGAACGGTTAGCAGTAACGCGGGCGTTACCGCTACACTGGGTCACATGTGCTCAGTATCTGCTAGAATGTTTCACTGAGTTTAGTTCCTCACAGAATCTTAGATTTTCGTTACTGTTTGAAACATAGGAGCTTTTGGCCTCTTTTTAGTTGTTGTTAAAAGAGGGATACACTGGGTTTTGCAATATTTTGATATCTCCCTGATCAATAAATGCCTTGATTCTCTACTTCCTTAAAGAACATCTTCAAATCAAATAAAGGAAGCGCAAGATAAACTATGAATATATCTGGGGCTCTGACCCCTGCAAAATTGGGGAGATGATAGTTGTTTGTTGAGAGTAGGGGGTGGGGGTGGGAATAGATGATTTATTTCTTTCACACATTACAGCATTTTATTTTAACCTGGCTGAATACTAGAACCATTCTCCAGAGCAATTAAGCCAGAGTCTCTGAGGGCTGGCCTCAGACACAAGTATTTTTTTTCTAAGTACCCCGGGTGATTACAGCAATTGGGCCAGGGAACCACCACATTAGAGAGATGCTTGCTCCCTGGGGGAGGGGGGATGTGCAGCAGGTTGTTAATGCCTGGCCCTGTCCAAGAAGAGCAGCTCCATTCTCATTTAAACAATCAAGCAGGGTGGCTTAGTCTCTGACACCTCTGTAGAGTCTAGGCAGGAGTGGAGAGAGGAAAAAAATGAAACAGACATGATTTACACTTGAATTGAAACAAAAACTACAAATGCTGGGTGAGCTCTTTCAAATGTCCAAGAGTGCGTATCGCTCACTCCCACCCTGTTTTCCTAACTACTAAGTTAATGGCTCTGAAGTTTAACCTAACATAAAAGAATCCAGAACAGGACAACAGTATTTACAGTCACAATAACATGGAGCAACTGCGATGAGTGCATAGACTGACTGTAGGGAATCTCACCCTTACCTTCTAGACTATGTGGGAGGTGGGGCTGAGGACAGGGATGGGCTCTGTATCCTCACCTGGCCCTCAAACTCCTGCAGTGTTTTCGCCTTGGATTCATCAGTGAACCCAAGTCTTTAGAGTAGGAGGGGAAATTTCAAACCCAGATTTGATTGTTCATCTTACAATGACAAAAAAATCTGCTGTATATACACCACTCTGTTATGCAGTATGACTTAACATGTGCTATATGTGTGTCCACACAGATGTACTGTTCAGAGACCCCTTTGCAGGCATTTTTTGACCCTTCCTCTTTCTTTTCCTCCCTGTCTTCTACTCTCTCTGCTACCTTCCTTAAAAACACTGTCATAGTCAGAACTTACGCTGTGGTCAAGTAATGAGTGCCCCTAAGCTTAAAGATCTCAAGCTTCAAAAGATCTGCTCCCTGCAAAGTCACAGGATAAATATTTAACAAAACTCTTCAGGCCATTTCTTGGAGTCGAACCATCTCTGTTTACTGACTGGGCACTCAGTTTTAGGAACCACGATTTCTCTAAATGCCTTCTCTCAGAGGAATTGAAAACAGGAATCAGGTCACATGTCTTCAGCCAGAAGTCTTCTACTTTTAAGTTCTGGCCATACTTATCCATTTCATCTGCTAATTCTGTCCCTTCACCAGGAAGCTGAAAGGGGTCTCCATTCTATTTGTTGGCCCAGTACAAGTTTCTACTTTCAGATTGCCTAACTCTCAATAAGAGCGGTGCCACCAAGGGCCCACCTGTTGGCAATTATCAAGCCCTTATCACCATTGACTCCATCTGAGTCATGGCCAAGTAAACAATGGGCTCATTCTGTCAAAGCAACTTTTCAAAAAAAAAAAAAAATCTTCCAGCCCAGTTGTTGGAGTTGAAACAAGTTGGTCATCCAACTTTCATACCCCTTCCATATGGGTGTCTGAAGTCTTTCTCTTTCTTGCCTACTTCTATTAGACATGCACTTTGTGTTCACAAAATACCGCCTGCTGTTGCATGGTCTCCTGTGCTTTCAGGGCAGAAGGCACATCCTCTACCACTCTTGTTCCCAGTCGAGTGCCCAGTGCCACAGGCAGCTTGCTGGTGGAATGGGTTCCCCACTGCTCTGCCTCCTTCATGTCTCCCTTTTACAACCTGCTTTTGTTCTACAGCAGCATCCTGCTGGGAAAATGCTCACTTCTTGCAATGCTATTTCAGTTCAAGTTAGAGGAGGGAGCTTTGACCTTCAGACTGTCAAGATTTAGCTGAGGAAAAAAAAAAAAAAACCTGAATGAGAAGACGTTAGCCACTGGCCGAGTCACCTTCTAACAACAGGACATTGTGATAGCATGAGCAGTCCTGCTGGGGAGCTCTGCGTCTGCAGAAATGACCTTTCTTCTCTCTTGAAGTCATGATGGGAAGAGAGTGGCTGAGCTGAAGAGGTACCATGGGCTTGGGGCAAGCTAGGGCACTCTAAAGACCTCCAAAGACCAATCAGAAATAGCCAAAAACACTGAGTTGGAAACCAAAGCATGACCTCAGTGTTGGAGTTCCCTGAGTGTGCCTCTCAGAGAAAGGCTGTGCTAGCAGGTTTGCAGAGAGAGCAAGGATGCTAATGATGCACGATCTAGCTGCTTTTAGTAGAGCCTTCCGGGCACCATGCCACTATTGCGTTTTCTCCCCTACCCATTTATTTATTTATATTGTTAATTAATGGAAATTTTGACTCCCGTTAGACCTAGAGGACTCACTAATAAACAGTCATAGCACTAGGCGAGCAGGGCCACTAGGGAAGGTCAGGGATCCTTCTCTTTGCTCTTGGATTCCAGGCACATGGCCCAGGCTGTAGAGGAAACAAAAATGTTGGATCTACATAAGAGATCTGCACTGTTATTGGACCACAAATATTCCACTGTCTTTGAGTCTCAATCTCTCTCTCTCTCTCACTCTCTCTCCTTCCTATGGTCTTACTCTGTAGCCTCGGATGGCTTAGATCACTATGAAAACAGGTTGGCCTCAGATTCATGGCAATCCTCTTGCTTAAACCAGTGTCAGCATTACAGGCCTAAGCCACAATGCCTGGTTGAGTTTATTTTCCTTTAGGTTTCATGGAGAAGTTTCCTCTGCTGAGATCAAGTTAACTCACCTTTCTGTATCTCTATTAAATAAAGCCGTAATGCCTACTTCAGAGATTTGTTAGGGGGCTTACTGAAAGAAAGCCTGGGATGTGATTGGTACCATGCAGTACCTGAGACATAGTGACTACTCATTGGATGTTAGCTATTCTTATGATCAAGAACTCATATATGTGCATGCAAATATAACTTCTCCCTGGAAACTACTTCCAGGGAGTAGTCTAATAATCACCCTCTCTCAGAAAAGTCCTGAGGGGTCCCCTGCTTTGAATTTTGGTACCTAATTTGTAGGACAGGCTCTTGTGGGTTAACGATGGTGTTGGATGTAAAATTTTTGCTCTTCCAGGCGGATCTCTGTGAGTTCGAGGCCAGCCTGGGCTACCAAGTGAGTCCCAGGAAAGGCGCAAAGCTACACAGAGAAACCCTGTCTCGAAAAAACCAAAAAAAAAAAAAAAAAAAAAAAAAAAAAAAAAAAAAATTTTTGCTCTTATGTACAACTTTTCAGTATGGTTATAAACTAGGGTTGTGGTATCAACGTGGGATTTAGGTACAACCAAAAAAGCAATCAATAACCATAGTGTGACCAAGTGCAAAGAGCTTAAAGAAGCAATCCATTGACACATAGCAGGCAGACCCCTTCCCAATATTAGCTCTCAAGAAAGTTTTCTAGGGCTCCAGGTCACCAGCTGAGGCATGGCCAGGAGAGGTCTAACTGGAGTCTCACTATGAACTCATAACTGCTGAGTTTGACTTCCAACTTCATACTTCTTAGCTATGGGAACCAAGTCAAAGCTTTTCTCTTTTCTGTGTCTCAGTTTCCCAGTACAAACAAAGCAGATGGTAAGTGTTCTCTTGCTAGAGTGGAGGAAAGAGTGGCATGAGAAAACAGAGTGATCAACAGTATGGCTGGCAAGGTCTCAGAAGTGCTAGCTGTAATGATGCTGTTGTATCAATCCTCGAATTTTACTTCCCACCCTCTCGAGGATTAGGATAAAGGTATTTTTTTGAGCTTTGGGGTCACTCATGTAAGCCCCAAAGACCATTTCTAGGTTACTGTACAGTCCAACAGTAATTACTGGCTGGACCTAAACTAGAGCCACCTGGGAAGAGGGACTGACTCTTAATTGTCTCTATCAGACTGGCCAGTTTTCTTTATTGCTAATTGATGTGAGAGGGCCCACTCCATTGCAGTCAGTGCCATTCCTGAACAGGTGGACCCGGACTATATTAGAAGGCAGCTTAGCTGAGCAAGACAGGTGAGCAACCCAGTAAGCAACTTTCTGATCCTGCTTGAATTCCTGCCCTGGCTTCCCTTAATGATAGACTATTATTGGGATGTGTAAATCAAAGAAACCCTTTCCTCCCCAAGTTGCTTGTGGTTAGTGTTTTATCACAGCCACAGAAACCAAACTAGAACACTGGCCCTGGGTGCCCTGGATCCTCTTCATTCTCTCTCTCTCTCTCTTTGCTTTTTTTGGTCTGAGGATACTCTTTTCTTCCTCTTCCTTGGGAAGAGACTCCATCCATCTCCAAAGAGCACAGCACCTAAGGTCCCTTGTATCATTCACTTGAAAAATCTAGAATGCTATGTTTTAGTCTAAAATTGTCAGCACCTTTTTGAGCTAAAAAGGATCCACTAGTTATCTCAGATATGCTAGTGGACTCTGCTTCCAAAGAAAAAAGGCAATTGGAGAGACAAGCAAGGGAGGCATCTGTGTTAAGAATGAACCGGGCCTGCTTAGAAAGCGTTGTGACTCCTGCTGGTAAATTTGCACTTTCACCTCACCTTGACCGCCTCCTTCGCTTTGTGGCTCGCCTAATCTTGGACAGGACACAGCAGAAATAGGAAAGGTTCCTGGGAGGGCACAGCAGATGGATGTGGGGGAAGGGGTTCCTTCCACACCAAGAAAGATGACAGATTTAGTTCTGAAAAGAGGGAAGCAAAGGGGTGCACGCTCTCCGAGGTGCTGAGTCTAATGAATGGGGTGCAGCGAGCCAATTGCTGGCTCCTTCTTGCCCTTTCCCCTGATCTGAGAGAGAGGCAGCACTTGAAAAATTAAAAGGGAGCAGATTTAGAACTGATGAAAGGAGATGCTTTCCACACAATGTATAATTAACCTATGAAGAAACCTAACCTGCTGGCTATTAACTGAGGTAGGTGGTTAGCTGGGCTTTCAGAAGGGTGGAAGAATAACAGCTGCATTTGCAGTTACCCTGGTTAGGGCTACCATTCCTGAGCTAATTCATCCTCTGCTGCAGGACATGAAATGGTCCCTAGCCTGAGAAAAGGCACATCCCTGGGGATGGGAAAAATGTTGAAGTGAGATTGGGCATTTAGGCCGAGAGGAAATTAGCACCGTAAAGGGCCATAGAGATGATCCAGGGTGGCAGAGATATCTGACCAAGGTATCATAACCACTTAATGGAAGATCCAGAAGAAAAGACTTTTGCTCCTCAGACTTTGCCTCCTCCAGTACCTCCCATGGAACCAGGAAGGCTTCAGAGGTGGAAGGAGATGCCATCTCTGCTTCTGCACTGGTTTTCACCCACTTCTGTCTTTACAGTCGGGTCAGTGGACCTTTGCTTTATGCTAAAGATAGTTCAGGGATAGGAAGACATCCATACAAGCTGCTCTGGGATGCTGTTTAGTTTTTATTAGTTCTAAGCAAGATTCTGACCCACTTGAAGTCCATTCAATCCTAAGACTCCCACAAGGAGCAATGCAATAGCATTGTGTTTGCTAGGTTTCCATGGCAATAGTCAAAATAGCTGACATAGACAACTCAAGGGAGGAAGGATTAATTGTGGTTTCAGAGGGCTTAGTCTATAGTTGAATGTCTCTATGCTCTTGGGCATCAGGGTGGTGGAAGCGTGTGGTGGGAAAATCCTGTTCACCTCATGGTGGACAGGAAGAGGAAGAGGAAGAGGAGAAGAAGAAACTGAGACCCATGTATGCCCTCCCTAGTGACCTATTTCCTCCATCTTCAGTACATACGTTCAGTATACAAACTTGTAGGGGAGCATTTTATATTCAAACTCTAAGAAGCCTAGACTAAAGTAGATGAGATTTGAGTTTGTGGAGTAGGTATTAATAGACTCATTAGTACATCTTAGGTTCATGGCCTTGGGTACTTTATTCAGTCTCTGAATCTCTGTTTCATTATCTTACTTTTTTTTTTTTTTTTTTTTAGAGATATGTGAATGTTAAATTAGAATGGCAAAAGCATTTGGCTCAAAACAGTACACAGTAACCATTTAAAAACAGGTGATTGAAATTATTAGGACCGAAATTGCATAGGATAACCTATTAAGAACAAACCTTGCCTTAAGTTTTGAGACTTATTAGCTATTAATCATTTAATTTATTAATTTTTGTTTTTGATGTGGCAAAATACCTGAAATGAAGCAACTTGAGGAAGGAGAGATGAACTTTGGTCATGGTTTGAAGGTACAGTGCATTGTGGTGAGCAAGGGTGGTGACAGGGATGTGAAGTTCCTGGTCACATTGCATTCCTGGTCATGAAGTAGAGAGAGATGAATTCTGGGGCTTATCTGGCTTCTTCCTTTTCCATTTTTATTCACTCTGGAACCCTGGTCCATGAGATGGTGCTATCCACATTCAAGGTAGGTCTTTTATCCTGAGCCTAAGCTCTCTGGAAATACTCTCACAGACATATTCAGAGGTATAGCTCCTAAGCAATCACAAATTCAATCAACTTGACACTGAAGATTATCATTTACAGACATATATCTCTATCTCCCAATCATCTGTTCTGTTTATTATTTTTTATTCTTGTATTCTATCTTTCACTTAACAAAACTTGAATGCATAATATATACCATGTTAGTTGCAAGATGTACAGTGATGGATGAAATATGGCCCTTTCTCTCCTGTAGTTCACAATTAAGTGGAAGAGATAATTACACACACACACACACACACACACACCACCACCACCACCACCACCACCACCACCACCACCACCACCACCAACAACAACAACAACCCAACAATGCAATGTGATATAGGCTGCATTAGATGTAGACATTTATGAAATTTTGTGGACTTTTAGAAAGATCTTTGGTTTATTAGACAAGTAATTATTAATACTGCAGGGGTTGGAGAGATGGCTCTGGGATTAAAAAGCGCTGGCTGAGGACTTGTGTTTGATTCCCAGCATGCACATGGCCACTTACAATTGCCTGTAAATCTAGTTCCTGGGAATCCAATGCCCTCTTCAGGCCTCTATGGGTATCAAAAATGCATGCAGTGTGTAGACATGCATGTAAGCAAACTACATTAGATAGATAATGCATTTAAAAATTTAAAAACAAATTAGCCATATGCTTCTTCTATAACAGGAGTTCATCACATTACTCATCAAGTGAATCTCACCTTCAAGGAAAGTGACGTTTTGGAAAGACATTTTGTACTCACTGGAAGTTACCAAAAGCATTCCCAGAGCCTGAGCTTTCACTGACAGTACAATCTACCACAGCTCCAAATGAGCGCCATTTATTATAAGGAAATATTCTGAATCACTCAGAAGGAGTTCAAGATAGCTTTTGGTCTCTGAGAGATGCTGGTCAAGAAGCCTTAGTAAATGATGAAGAATAACTCTGGAGGAGAGTCAGGGCCCTTCTAAAAAATGTTCAGGTCTCATGCTCTCTGCCTCAGAGCCTTATCCCAGATCCTTACAAGCACTGTAAGCTGAAATTGGCCTCCATGGTTCTCCAGCACATTATTACTATTGTTACTAACATCATTATTTTGCTTTATCTATTTATTTGCTGTAAAATTTAAAATTATTTTCTGGTTTTGGCTTAAACATTATTTATGATGGGTGAATTTTTGGCAAGCATGTTCATAATCAGGAAGCCTCATGGGATGAGAAAATCTCAAATGATCATTTCCCATATGATTTTTTTTGATAAATACTAAACGGAACAATTAATGAAATTGACGTAATGTTGCAACTTGTAGACCTTCAATTAGATGCTAATTTCAATTTGATACTGTCTTTTTATGTTTGGAGTCATTTCCTCCTGCTGTGCTTTTTAGCACTAGAATATTTGTATGGCTCTTTGAAAAGCTCTGAGACAGGAGGCCTACTGGCTTTGGGTGAGCAGGCCCCAGGAACAGCCGCAGACTTCTTCCCTCAGGCTAGCAGCCATCCTCTGAAGCCTCAGAGGATGACCTAAGGATGTGGGTCCCATCAGTGTAGACTTAGGAGTATGGCTAGGCATCAATTGAGTAGACTAAGCAATTGGTAATGGAACCTTTTTCAGCTCTCAAGGGAAGCTTGATTCCTTCTTCTCGTATCCTGCCTTATTTTCTATACTCTGTTCCTCTGCCTACTTCATGTCTCCTTATGACTTCATTTATTAATGAAGCCAATGGCTCTCTACATCCTGTACCTGTGCCAGTGAAGGCCTCCTACAAGCTGGGTTGGCCATACATCTAGAATCAATTTCTACATGTAGAAATCAAGACAATGGTAGAGAGAATTTGATTATAACAGAAAATGCAGCATGATTGATGTACATGTTTTCTTTACAAACCATCATTGTACTGTCTTTTCAGAGCAGCCTGTGTGAGATGAGCTGCCAAATTTTTGTTCTTGGTGTAGAAGTATGTATGGAACTATGTATGTATAGAAGCATGTACATATAGATGTATGGAGGAAGACCTCTGAAATGTTCTTTTTAGACTGCATTATAGGTATAGTGCTTTCTTGTAAATGGCCTTCTTCCTGCTTCCTGCACAGTGGCTATCTCACCTTTATCTTCATTGCAAGTCTTCTCCTGTACATTCTTCCTTGACCTCTCTGGGATGACCTTTTTTGTGCTCCCATTAGCTTTAATAGAATTCATACACCCATTAAAGCAATGTCCATTTTTATTTGTTGTGGTTTGTTTTATTGGAACATCTGATTCTCATTGTGAGTTCTTCACGGTAAAGCCTGGACTTCTCTCATTAGCTGTCTTTAATACAAGCACAATATCCAGCTCTCAGAATGGGATAAAGGAATGAGTTAACCTTTTGGAAGCCAAGGGCCCTTCCTTGTGCCATGATGTTGATTTCTTTACATGACTACTGTCATTTCAAAACCAGAGAGGCTGTGATTATCCCCAAGAGGCATTCACATGAACACCATATTTATAGAAGCAGGAGAGAGTCATCTTTGTCTAGCTACACCAAGGAAGACTGCATGCTTCATCAGTTTCCAAGAAATCATGATGAACACTGAGGACTTTTCTTGTAGCATCCCTTCCTCCAAAGGTCAGCCAATCATAAGTCATCAGCTTTAAGACCTACCACCACCACCACCACCACCACTACCACCACCACCACCACCACCACCGATATTAAAAAAAAAAAGGATGAGAAGCAAAGGTGCAAATAGGAATAAACTCCTCCAGCAGTGAAAGTAAAACAAATCGATATCACTTCTCAGTGTTCAGAAATGCTTAATAGGCAAAGACCACTGCCAGAGTTTTTTTTAAAAAAAGTGTTTAGGTGGCAGTGAATTCAGATGTAATGCAGGAATGAAGAACCAGCAGCCTTTCTCATCTTGAGAAGAGAGAATGTTTTCTTCTCCAATAGATGAATCTCAGTCTGTGGGACTCATTCTAGAAGTGCTGGTATGGTTCCTGGGTCTAGCTGGTGTGAGCTGCTCAGTGTTGCCAGTCACTTCCAGCCGAGATTGGAGCTAATTCTTCAGGCCCTTGCGTTAGCCTGAAAGGCTCCTGAGGGCCACTCTCCCCTTGGTTCATCGTCTCACACACCATTGTTGGATTAGAATAGGCTCAAGTTCCTGCCGACGCTCTGCCTAGCTTTCAAGACTCCTTAGCAAGCTCCTTCCCAGGCATTTCCTCCCAGGTTCTGTGCAGGTTTTACTCCGAGCCTCCTCCACTGATTCTCTCTTCTCTTTAAACACATTTTCTATACCCTAGAGCCAAATTCAAATTTGATCCTTCACTTTCCAGAAGGCACTGACTTATCCTTATCTTATTTTACCCCATGACTATGGGTGTGTTTAAATTAACCCATGTTAACTGTACATATAAATGGGCACATTGGAACTCTATCTTTTGGGCATGACATAGACATTGCCATCTTGAAATAAGGGCAGCCACTTAACCACAAAAGACACTCACAGTATCAGGCCTATTAACATTCCCTCACAGAAGGATGGGGGAGTCACCAGAATCTCATTTGAGATTCCCTCTTTCTCCATCAACTGTACAGAGTCCTGTTCTAGCTGCACATGGTCTCAGGGGCTGTTGGGCCCATAGGGCACAGAACACTGATGCAGCAGTGTTTGTCCCCCCCCCCAATCACCTCCCTACCCCCGCCCCTGCTCTTGTAAATAACTAATGAACGCATTGGTTCACTAATCTGAATTTGGATGAAATCATTTCTTTGGCTAGTTTCCTGTTTGGGGTAAACTGCATTTCTTTGTGTTTCTCATTGGTGATATTGGCCTATAGTTCTTTATTGTGTCCTTGTCAGATTTTGCTAACAGGGCAATACTGGCCTCAGAGACTCAGTTTGAAAGGGTACCTTCTAATTCTTTCAAATAGCTTGGGGATTAACATTTGGTTTTCTTTAAGTTTAGTGAAATTTAAGCTCTGAAGACAGGACTTTCTATTATGGATTGTTATTGTTGTGGAACCAAAATAAGACCAAAATGCTCTCACCCCAAAACTAAAGGCCTAAGACTGCTCCTTTTAGCTACAGGCCATAAGTTACTGGAACAGGCCAGAAGTTACTGAGACCAGTCAGTTCAGATTCCAGAAACCAGGAAGTGTAAAAGTACAGAGCCACAAGATAGTCATGAGGTAATGCCTGCCAGACTATGGAATGTCCTCTCCCTGGTTTCCAGGGTAACTGACCACAGAAGTGCCCCCACCTGAGGGCAGCCAATGAGAAATGGTGGCGGGCAACCACTCCCTTAGAAGTAATTTCTAGAAGTCCCTAGAAGCGAGCCAATCAGAATTGTACCTGTACTAGCACCCCTAAATGATGTAACCTTGTGACTTTTCCCTTTAAAAACTGAGCTTGCAGATAGGTGGACGCTTCCTCCAGCCTCCACTGCATTGGATGTATTGGACAAAGTCCCTGCCTAGGCTTGTATTGCTTTTGGATATCCAGAATTAAACCTTGCTTTTGCATTCCGGCATGCTCGTCTTTGGTGGTCTCTCTGGGGGTCACGATCTGGGCACAACAATTGTTACCTGTTATTCAGGGTTCTAAAAGTGTGTTTTTGTATAAAACAGTAAGGCATTAGAAGCCTGTTTAATATTGTGTCTATTTAGCAGAATAATAGTAGTAGGTTCTTACCCTAGGGCCTATGACAGGGTCTTGGGCCTGCTAACAGTGTCAGATATGAGTTTTATCTTGTGGATCAGACTTTAAATCCAGGCAGAAAGTGGTTGGTTAATTCCATGACATTTTTTTTTTTTTTTTTTGGTTTTTCGAGACAGGGTTTCTCTGTGTAGCTTTGCGCCTTTCCTGGAACTCACTTGGTAGCCCAGGCTGGCCTCGAACTCACAAAGATCCGCCTGCCTCTGCCTCCCGAGTGCTGGGATTAAAGGCGTGCGCCACCACCGCCCGGCAATTCCATGACATTTATACCACTATTATACCAGTGGGCATGTCTTGCCAGACTGCTTGCAGAGTTCACAGCTGAGTAAGATTGATGATCACTATTTCCCTCTGGTAGCATGAACAACATAGTACCTTTTAGCATTATAAAAGCTATCCAGTAGAGTTGAAGCTTCCGGGTGAGTACCAGCTTGATATCTCTGTGGTGGTTTGAAAGAAAATGGTCCCCATAGGGAGTGGCCCTACTAGATAGGGCTTTGTTGGAGTAGGTGTGGCCTTGTTGGAGGAAGTGTGCCACTGAGGATGGGGTGGGATTTGAGGTCTCCTTTGCTCAAGCTGTGTCTGTGTGACACAGTTGCTTCTGTTTCCTGCATATCAAGATGTAGAACTTTCGGCTCCTTCTCCAGCACCATGTCTGCCTGCACACTGTTGTGTTTCCTGTCAAGAGGATAATGGACTAGACCTCTGAAACTGTAAGCCAGCTCCAATTAATTGTTTTCCTTTATAAGAGTTACCTTGCTCTTAGTGTTTCTTCACAGCAATAGAAACCCTAACTAAGCATAGGCCATAATGTTTTGAGGTTTATGGACACTCACTGCCCAACAAATCCACAGCACGTAACTAATTCCTGGCACTGGGCATTTATTTGTTAGCCTTTGTTATCTAGTAGAGGTGCTATGGGAGACTTTTCACATCCAAAGCCTAACAGGATAGGAGGATGAGTAAATAAGTTGTACTTGTATAAGAAATTCTGCTTATTTGAAAATAAATGAACTAAAGCCTTATGGAGGAATTTCTTGAACACAGTTGTGATGGAAACTCTAAATACCATCCATAAAGTTATTTACTTTTATTTTGGAGTATGAGTGTTTGATTGCACGTATTATGTGCTCCACATGCATACCTGGTACTTTAAGAGGCCAGACCCTCTGGAGCCCCTGGAACTGAAGTTACAGATGGTTGTGAGGCACGTGTGGGTGCTTGGAACTAAATGTTCATCCTAGGCAGAGGCAGAAAGTGCCTTTAACCACTGAACCATTTCTCTAGTCCCTATTTATAAAGTTTAAAAGCACATAAACATATATTTATTAGAGGAATCCACATACTAACGTATAAAGATATACACAGAAATGAAAAGCTACTAAATCCAGGATATACATTATTAAAAGTGGGAGTGAGCAGTTTGGGAGGGAAACACAGGACCCATTCAATAGTATTGGCAATATTTTGCTTCTTAAGTATGTGGTGGGTGCATACATAATCACTGAATTATCTGTATTTTTGGTATGGTACAAATATAGCTTTAAAATTCTCTTTTATATAACATTTTTATCAATAATTGAGAATTTCATGCAATGTTGATCATACTTCTCCTGCTAATTCCTCCCCACCTCCACTCTCCCTCCTAATTTCATCTTTTCTTCATTTCTTTTAAATTTTAGTTTAAATGTTGATGTTCTATAATTTATTTCCAAAGACCATTTCTTTTCAATTAAAATATAATTAAATAATTTATCTCCTCTTTTCACCATCAAGCCCATCCCATGTACTCCCCCTTGTGCCCACTCAAAATCATGACTTCTTCTTTAGTTATTGTTACCTGTGTATGTATGTGCATGCACACATGTGTGTGCGTGCTTGCATATACAGATATCGTTTAGACATCTATTGTTACTTTATGTATATAATTTCAGGTCTGTCACTCGGTGCTGGATAACAGATTAGGAGGCATATCTCTGGGGAGGACTCCTACTCTCCGCATTCTACTCTGTCTATCTGTGAGATTTCCCATTTTAATGTTATTATGACTATTGGTGTTTTACTTCTTCAGCTCTTTTTAGGCAGCCACCTGCACACACTCCTGCACATTCTCTCTCTCTCTCTCTCTCTCTCTCTCTCTCTCTCTCTCTCTCTCTCTCTCTCTCTCATTAGAGGAAGTCAGGTATAAATAAGGCAGCAAAATAGAGTGGCAACAGGAAGGAACTGTGGAGTAAGGGATGATTGATTGACAGAGTAATTTCAGATGTACAGTTTGCCTAGGCCAACTCATATACAAAATTAAAATAACATTTGTGTTTAATGATTTATCCTTGTTAGATAGTCCAACCTCCTGCTTTCTCTTTAGTGTTTTGGCTTTTGACAAGTGGTGTTCATTAACATCTTCGCCAGAGAAGGAAGAGCTCAAATCAGTCCCTTCGGATGCTAGTGAAGATAATTTAGTAAAAGGCTCAGTTGGGGAGGAGTTGGAAACAACTCATTTAA